>NC_056735.1:1340845239-1341060239 GCF_019279795.1 Protopterus annectens | reverse complement strand
GTACATGAAAACATGCTACATTTGGCATTACCACACATCCGCTGTAAGGTCACACTTCAGTATCCCAGATGTCATGCACACACACATGATGTACCTCAGGGGTAGAGGCCTATCATGGGGCTGTGCAACACTCTGCAACGCATAACACAATCATGTTAGGCAATGCTCCCTATTGGGCACCTCACACACCCATGTACAAGGTGGCTGTGTAATTGTGAACGTAGGCACGGCACTGCAGTTCAGGTACAGCATGCTAGGCGGTGGTCTTGCACACATTAGTAGCTGTGAGTGACCACAAGATGCATGTTGATGATGGCACAGGGTACTACACCCCATCCAGTTACAGTGACCACAGTACTACTCATAGCAGTCTTTGCTGTGCACCTCTTTGTTCTGTGTGTGCAAGCATATGCACCTATACACACCATGCATAGCATGTTGTGTGTGTGCTTACATATGCTAGTATACACATTTTGCACAACAGTCGCCATCTGTACAAAGAGTCACATATATGTCCTGGAATGCTAGTGGGTGTATAAGTCACTTGACACACATTGGGTATGTGTGGTGTTTAATGTTGCAGTCATGTAGCATGCCATTCCATGTCTGGCACCCACATATCTACAATATGTCCCACACTCACCATATCCACTGTACACTGGCCATGTCAAGCATTGTGATTCCTTCACGTCAACATGCACCACGTCCCATGTGTGTACATAGCATGTACAAAAACAAAAAAATAATCCTTGTTTTCCCGCCTCTCCTCGATTAGTTTAGACCAGTTTACAGGCATTGCTGTATTCTGGGCTGTGGTGCAGTTCCTGTGTTGTCCATTACCTTACTTGGATAGAAGGAAGTTTCTTTGCTCACCAGTGGGAGTGGGGAGCCTTGAGCAGCCTTCCTGTCCCTGTAGGAAGTGAGCTCAGCACAAGAAGCTGTAGTAATTGTTTGTTTTGGACCATTTCTAGCTCTTTTGTAGTTCCATGTTTAAAATCCGCCTCTGGGCATTTTTTTCTGGCTATACTGCTCAGACAAGCTCCTCGTGGTCCTGCAGAGTGGTCCCAGCTACAGAGAACTCAGAAAAGTGACTACTTTCTGGATTTAAGTATCTTTGCTTTTTTTTTCACTTAGAATAGCTTCTGTAGCTTACCCTGAACTAGCTTGAACTGTTTTTTTTAACTGTTTGCTGCATTATTTTAAAATCTGCACTTAAAGTTACTTTTCAGTCAAATTTGATCGAAAGTTTGTTTGTTTGTTTGTTTAATTTAACTGTTGAGGCTGCCCACTAAAGTGTGCTAGCCTGTGTAACTGATTTATCACTGTTTCTGCATTTTCTGTGTGTTTCTATCAAAAAAAACAAAAAACCAAAAAAAATAATCCTTGTTTTCCCGCCTCTCCTCGACTAGTTTAGACCAGTTTACAGGCATTGCTGTATTCTGGGCTGTGGTGTAGTTCCTGTGTTGTCCATTACCTTACTTGGATAGAAGGAAGTTTCTTTGCTCACCAGTGGGAATGGGGAGCCTTGAGCAGCCTACCTGTCCCTGTAGGAAGTGACCTCAGCACAAAAGCTGTAGTAATTGGTTGTTTTGGACCATTTCTAGCTCTTTTGTAGTTCCCTGTTTAAAATCTGCCTCTGGGCATGTTTTACTGGCTATACTGCTCAGACAAGCTCCTCGTGGTCCTGCAGAGTGGTCCTAGCTACAGAGAACTCAGAAAAGTGACTACTTTCTGGATTTAAGTATCTTTGCTTTTTTTTCACTTGGAATAGCTTCTGTAGCTTACCCTGAACTAGCTTGAACTGTTTTTAACTGTTTGCTGCATTATTTTAAAATCTGCATTTAAAGTTACTTTTTAGTCAAATTTGCTCGAAAGTTTGTTTGTTTGTTTGTTTAATTTAACTGTTGAGGCTGCCCACTAAAGTGTGCTAGCCTGTGTAACTGATTTATCACTGTGTCTGCATTTACTGTGTGTTTCTATCAAAAAAACAAAAAAACAAAAACATAATCCTTGTTTTCCTGCCTCTCCTTGACTAGTTTAGACCAGTTTACAGGCATTGCTGTATTCTGGGCTGTGGTGTAGTTCCTGTGTTGTCCATTACCTTACTTGGATAGAAGGAAGTTTCTTTGCTCACCAGTGGGAGTGGGGAGCCTTGAGCAGCCTACCTGTCCCTGTAGGAAGTGACCTCAGCACAAGAAGCTGTAGTAATTGGTTGTTTTGGACCATTTCTAGCTCTTTTGTAGTTCCCTGTTTAAAATCCGCCTCTGGGCGTGTTTTGCTGGCTATACTGCTCAGACAAGCTCCTCGTGGTCCTGCAGAGTGGTCCTAGCTACAGAGAACTCAGGAAAAGTGACTACTTTCTGGATTTAAGTATCTTTGCTTTTTTTCACTTGGAATAGCTTCTGTAGCTTACCCTGAACTAGCTTAAACTGTTTTTTAACTGTTTGCTGCATTATTTTAAAATCTGCACTTAAAGTTACTTTTTAGTCGAATTTCATCGAAAGTTTGTTTGTTTGTTTGTTTAATTTAACTGTTGAGGCTGCCCACTAAAGTGTGCTAGCCTGTGTAACTGATTTATCACTGTTTCTGCATTTTCTGTGTGTTTCTATCAAAATAACAAAAAAACAAAAAAAAATAATCCTTGTTTTCCTGCCTCTCCTCGACTAGTTTAGACCAGTTTATAGGCATTGCTGTATTCTGGGCTGTGGTGTAGTTGCTGTGTTGTCCATTACCTTACTTGGATAGAAGGAAGTTTCTTTGCTCACCAGTGGGAGTGGGGAGCCTTGAGCAGCCTACCTGTCCCTGTAGGAAGTGACCTCAGCACAAGAAGCTGTAGTAATTGGTTGTTTTGGACCATTTCTGGCTCTTTTGTAGTTCCCTGTTTAAAATCCGTGTTTGCACGGCTTTGCGCAGTTGTGCGCATAGCGCAGCACCGGTTAAACAAGGTTAAACTTTTTCTGGCTCCGCCAAGTCTACTCTTCAAATTTTCACTTAAGGAAGCTCTATTCTTAGTATAATCAGACTACTCACTATATTATAAGCCTAGCACTTGTTCTCAATACTTCTCTACTAAGTAAGCACTCTCGTACTAAGTAAAGCACTACATCTACCTACCACCCCTGTGAATATCCACTTCCCTTAAAGGTTTAGCACTCCCTTATACTGTTCTAGCATGTCGAGTGGTAGGTTACTGGCATCCTCTCCAGTTCAGCTGGTCAATCTGGGTATCTTGAGACAATGCTACAATTGTCTCATGTACACAGACAACCCTCTCCTCCTCCCAACAAACACAAATACATGTGAGAGATGCAACTATATAGCCAAACTGGAGGCTGAACTCTCTCAACTCAGGGCTGGCATGACCAGACAGGAGGAGATGGTAACCACACACACAACAATCCCAGTCCCACATAGACCTACCACAACTGCAAACCAAACACATAAAAACACAAAGACATACTCGGAGGCTCTAATAAAAAACTTATCAAAACAACAGAGGCTCCCAAAGCAGACATCCAAATATCCACCACCTCAAAACAAAACACATGCAACACATACTTCAATAAATCAGTGTGTCAACCAATCACAGCCCTTAAGGCTAAACACCATGCCTGAGACACTAGTAATAGGTGACTCTATAGTCAGACACACTGATGTCCCACTGACCAGGCTGAACAAGGAGAGGGTGACTGTGAGCTGTCTATCGGGAGCTAGGATCCACCACATAACACATGCACTCAAGTAATTCCAAAGCAAGTACAAATATGACTCCATCATTATCCATGCTGGTGTGAATGACCTGAGACGTACCTCCCTGGATTACATGAAAAGAGACATAGAGGAGCTCTCCGATTATGTAGCCCAGGCTGGTATGACCCTGACCCTGAGCAGCATCTTGCCCTCATCAAGAATGATACCACAATACAAAGACAAGATGATCAGCTTTAATAATTGGCTCAAGTACTGGTGTCATTCTAAGATGATCCAATGTCTGTCTGCCTGGGATGACATGTTGGACAAGCCACGCTGCTTCGCAAGGGATGGCTTACACCTGTCACCACTGGGCTTCCGGATATTGGCTAAGGCTCTTGCCATCCCCATAGTGCCTTTTTTAGGCAAGGCTTAAAAGACAGACCCACCTCCTTAGAAAACAAAAATGGAAAAAAACTAAGGGTAATGCTGCTCAACGCCAGAAGTCTAAATCTCAAGATGCAGGCACTCAATTCACTCCTCAGCATGGAGAACATAGACGTCTGTGCAGTAACTGAAACCTGGTTCAAGGCTCCTGAGAGCACCCTAGCACTACCAGGCTATACCTCGTATCATGCTTTTTGGCCCCAAAACCGGGCCGAAACCACAAAGGAGGGAATGTCCATATTCATCAAGGACACCCACACCTCCAGGTTAGTAGCAACACATGAAGCATCAGAGACCATACAGGTGCAACTAACCATAGGCAAAACTGCTATACAACTGGTAGCATGTTACAGACCACCCTCCCAATCTCAGGAACCCCACTCAGCCTTCCTGAAGACATTGGAGGATATGAATGTATCACAAAATACCATCCTACTGGGAGACTTCAACTACCCAAACATAGATTGGGTACATTATTCTAGCCCTAATACCCTAGCCCAAAGGTTCCTGGAATTCATAAATTCAAATGCACTGGAACAACTAGTCACCTCTCCCACTAGGGAGATAATATACTAGACTTGATCATCACAAACATGGGGACAAAATGCTCCACACCGAAGTATACCCTCACTAATGAGATCTGACCACAAACTAATCACCCTGGATATACATATCCCACCCCCCCCCAGCACAAAAGACCACAGTGAAAAACTTCTCAAAAGCAGACTTCACTCTTCTTAAGACTGAGATGGTATCCTTTAAGCCCACTGTGCCAGTGGATACCACATCCCACAATGCCGGATCCTTCACAAATGCTTTCTATGGACATCTCCAAGAATGCATGGATCATGCAATCCCAAATAAATCCAAGTCCCTCTCCACCAAAGGCAAGCATCCTGTCTGGTGGACCTCAGCCATTAGCAAATTGTATAACAAAAGAAGGAAGCTACTGCATGTCAGAGGAAAGTCCCATGAAGGGAAGACATCTCTGATCAACATTAGCAGAAAACTACGTTCTCTCATAAAAACATCCAAGGCCAACTTTGAAAGAAAAATTGCTAAGGACACTAAAGATAACCACAAAGTCTTCTTCAGCTATGTTAGAAACCTGGGCGGAAACCCTCAGATATGCTCAGAGTTAGTTCACAACAACAAAAAATACACTGAACCCACAGATATTGCCAACATTCTGGCTGACAGTTTCAGTGCAAATTTCTCCCCTCCCTCACCCCCAAAAGAAGAAATACTTATCCCAGCTGAATGTAATCTCCCTGTCATCTCAGATGTCCAAGTGAGAACCGTCCTAAACAAAGCTAAAAGCACAGCATCAATGGGACCTGATGGTATCCCAGGTTGCGTGTTACATGAACTCCAAGAGGAGCTAAACCCACACATAAAAATGCTATTTAACCTTAGCCTTACTTCAGGATATGTACCTGAACACTGGTGTACAGCAACAGTGGTCCCACTCCACAAAGGGGGTACCTCTACAGACCCTGGGAACTACCGCCCCATAAGCTTAACCAGCCTGGTCTGCAAAGCTATGGAAAGAATCATTATGGAACTCATAAACAGAGACATAGGTGACCTACAGACACTTGACCCCACCCAGTTTGGCTTTGTAAAGGGCAGATCCTGCCTTTTGAACCTGGTTGACTTTTTTGAAACAGTCACTAGAGCCATTGATGAGGGCAAAGCAGTCCATACAGCCTACCTTGACTTGGCTAAGGCCTTCGACACAATACCCCACTCAGACATCATAGATAAGCTCAACAGCTTAAACGTAAACCCTTATGTCACTCGATGGGTTGCAAACTGGCTAAAGGACAGAACCCATAAAGTTAAAATCGCTGGAGCAATATCAGACTCAAAGCCAGTCACAAGTGGTGTCCCACAGGGATCTGTCCTGGGACCCCTCTTGTTCGGCATTTATTTCTCAGATGTTAAAGCAAACATGGGAGGGTTGTGGCTGACAAAGTTTGCAGATGACTGCAAACTAGGCGCCATAGTCAATACACCAGTGGACACATACATCCTACAAAAAGGCCTCACAGAAACTGACAACTGGTGCCGGAGTCACGGCCTTAAACTAAATGCCAAAAAATGTATAGTCATCCCCTTTGGGAAAAACAAAGTACCCACAAATTATCACATAGACAGCAACCCACTGAGTATGGAAAAAGTAATCAGAGACCTAGGGACCCAAGTCGACAGTGACCTCTCATTTGACACCCACGTTGCCAAAGTCTTTAGAAAAACATTCTACCTTGCACACCTCATCATGAAGGGATTCACATCCAGATCCAAGGATGTCATTGTACCCCTATACTCCTCCCTCATCAGACCCATGATTGAGTACAATGCTCCATTTGTCATGTACCTCACCCGGCATTTGCAACAGCTGGAGAGACCACAAAAGTACCTCACCAAGAGGATCAAGGGTCTCCAACATATGTCTTATTCTGCCAGACTAAAGAAACTTCAGCTCTATTCAGTAGCATACCACCTGCTCAGAGGTGATCTCTGCCTGACGTACAAGGCCATGTCCAATCGGGATCTGATGGACATGCTCCACCTCAAAAAATCCAAATCCATCAGGACCACGTGAGCTAAAGACTTAAACCTTGGCACAAGTATAAATAGGACATGCTGGAGGGATAAATTCATAACCCAGATGCTTCCTATGCTTTGGAACAAGATCCCAGTTCATATTAGGCAGAGCCCCTCACTGACTCTCTTCAAGAGAAATCTTGATGAGTGGATGCAAGATCGTAAGTTTACCCCAGGGGTCACATCTGTGTCACTACTAGACAGGGGCACAGTAAACTAAGTCTATTATATAAGGGGACCTTCATTGTGTCACTACTAGACAGAGGCACAGTATTCTAAATGTATTCTGTACATTTTTGTACCACTTCACGGGGTGGCAAAAACCACATCACTATGGCTAGGCTTACAAATGCCCCAGGGCAGATAGCCTAGTACTATACTATGAAACTATGAAACTATGTGCTACACCCATGCCCACTATTATCTGCTATGGACACAGACACTGCACTCAGACATGGATATCTATGTGTCACACAGATAACACATGCAGCCATGGCATGTATACTTGTGAGTGATGGTGCACAGGGCATTGCAGAGCTGATAATACCTGCACAGCAATGTTGTGTCCATGTTCATATTGTGTTCCAGGGTGTAAGCCAATCACTGAACAACTACACAGTTGCATCAAAGCCATGTATACTGCCATTTAATAGGGGCATCTACACTTGCACTGCATGGTCTTGTGCAACACATATTCTGCATGCTGACACATGTGTGGTGACTGTCTACCTTGTGATACTGACACCCACCTTTACCCACTATAGAGTATGTGTTGGATTGCTGGTATGTGTGTGTATGTGCTGTAGTGAGGTGTGTATTAGTATTCATGTGTGCATGTGTGCATGTGTTTATGTGTGCATGTGTGCATGTGTTCATGTGTTCATGTGTTCATGTGTACATGTGTGCATGTGTTCATGTGTGCATGTGTGCATGTGTGCTTGTGTGCAGACTGTAACGTGTGTTTCCTGTCTTCCTCTCACAGGTGCTGAGTTAGGGGTTGGCCAAAGCAGCAGGCAACCTGAAGCCACTGCCACGAGTAGTGGTGATGATGGCACATGTATATTGGCACAGGAAGATTTCACAGGGTCTGTTGAGGGTCCACCAATCGACAGTACACAGCATTCAACCCCATCTATGAGCACACTCATACTGTCAATAATTCCCTCACCACCAATGGCCATAGGCGAAGGAAAGCATACAGTTGGCATTGACCAGGAGAGTGTGGTACCCATGGCACTTGCATCCCCTTACAGCAGCCATAGCCATAGACCTGGAATGGTACCACATAGGCAGAGGTCCAGGGGTTCTCGGGGGAGCACCACTGGTCGTATTGCCCCTGGCAGGCATGCCCTCACAGGTCTTACGATGACCAGTATGTCCCGGGCTGTAATGCAGGCTCAGGCACATATGGAACGGTACACCAAGTAGGGACTTAGGGTGCAGAGGGCACATTACACCTCTATCAATGACAGCATCCGTGACCTTGCCGGTGCCATCTGGACTTACACCAAGGTCATTGATAGACATTGGGGGGAGACATTAGATGCCCTCCACAACATGTCTTCCATGAGCCAGGACCGTGTGGGATGGTTGCAACATTGACGCGGATGCATGCCAGCAACAGCTGGCAGTGGTCGCAGATGGCACACAGTTCACAGCCGCTCCCGTAGTGGCAGTACCAGCCCCAGCAATGCTGGGGCTGGCCTGTCCATTGACCATCCCAGTAGACCACGTGCACGTGGCTCTGGCCAGTCCAAGCAGGGACATGGGTCCAGTCGTCATACCTCTGCCTCTGATGACAGTACTCAGTCAGGGTTGGTACCCGATACTGTCCATAGCACCCCTGCCAGGCACAGGTACTGAGTCCATGGTCAGAGACAGTGATCTGTACAGCCTAGCAGGTACAGTCTGTGGCTGTCCCACAAACTACCGTATATGGCAGCCACATGGTGGAGCTGTCTGCATTCAGACACACACACATTAACCAAACAACTAGGGCTTACACATACACACACACATTACATCAACATTGGCCCATGCTACACACACACACACACACACACACACACACACACACACACACACACACACACACATGTCGATTTGATGGGTCAATGTCAGGCTCTGGCAAACAAGATAACGCCCTGTGCATATGATGATACCTGTGTCACCTCCTGTCATCTGCATCATTGACGGAGGGACAGGCTAACATGGTGCTGATGCACAGGGTGACACTATAGCAGTGTAGCAATAATAGCAAGTTGTCAACAAGGAAGTGTAACAACATCCTTGTAGGTATATCTAAGTGGACATTATGCATCAAAGCTCTGATTGTCAATGTAGCATTGTTTACACCACTGTTGGGTCTGAGTATGTATTGTCCACCCATGTGCCACTTTTCTGAAGTGTAATGTGTTGCCAGCATGTGTTAGTGAGTGGACAGTACGTGTGTGATGTGTGCAGTACAGATTAGCAAGTGTACATCTGTGAACATGGCGGGTGCGCATTGTCTGCATGTACGTGCATAGTGGACACAGGGGACGTGTGGCATACCTTGTCATACACATTGTTAACATCTCATAGTATCTTTCAATGGCCAGTATGCATTCTACTACAGTTATGTACTAACATGGGTAGACGTGTGTATGACATAGGTTGACACTATGCTGTGGGTGATACCGTTAATATCTGTCAATGATTTGCGGTCTAGTAGTATACACAACCTCAACAGCATGACTATAAGCAATCATTGAATGATATCCTGATGTCCTGACAAATGACACACAGTAGTAGGGAACCCAGTAACAATTGAATCCTTCCAGTGCTACACTATAACACTAACCAGTGGTAATGACCGCCATCCATTCCTGTGACCACACCTGTTTGGCATATAGTCCCCTTAGGTACATGCAGACACACTATGGATATGTCCATCCAAATCTGGAAATGCATGGATTGGCCTACAATGCATTCCCTGGATGGGACGCATATCCTACACAAGGGTATCATACAAACAGATACCTGTTGTCTGATACATGCTGTATAGCAGTAAGCCGACTATGGCATAGTCATCCTCATGTACTATACATACTATCCAATCAGTACCACACAGGTGGTAGCCCCAACATGTATGTTGGGTACCAATGTGTACAACAGCCTCATGGTATGTCATGTGTCCCTTGGTATCCACATATCCATAGGTATTGTGGAGTCCCAAGGTGTATCACATAAGACATTAGAGGCCTGACTGCATATCCACAAGGCAGTTGTACACCTATAAAGACTGTCCATTCTTGGCAGTCTTTGTTGTGTATGACCATGTCTGACATATACCCCAGGCATATATCCTCACTCACACTACTCTTAAGTAACTGTCATGGGTGTGTGTGCCACAGATGACCTTGGCCACAGAACACGACAGTGGACGGCCTTGTCACATACATACATATGTGACCTATGATCTGAGAAGCAGCGGCACAACCTGTCAATGGAAACAAATGTATTCATGTAGTATGCAGGCTTCACACCTATGTACTGATTGAGGGGACATGTACACATATATATTTGCCATGCAGATACCTGATGTGTGCAATGCACTTACTGTTATAATCATACTATGTCATGCCATAGTAAAAGCAAATTACACACCACATTGACACACACACACAGTCAGCATTTGCAGGACTCAAACCCCTACCTAGCAATGTTATGATACTAGAGAGTGATGTATTAGCACAGCGCTATCTGCATTACTGGCTGGCTTTCCTTCTCCTGCTGTATTTGTAGGATGGTGACATCATCAGACTTTCCAAAGAGGAATGTACCTCTTTTAGTGTGTTTTCCCAGTCTCCAAAAAGGGCACGCCTTTCAAAGACAATTGCATACATACATCCCCCCCCCACACACACACACACACACACACACACACACACACACACACACACACACACACACTCACTGTTTGCAGGATTTAAACCCCTACCTAACTATGTTATGATACTATAGGGAGACACATTAACACAGTGTGCTATTTGCTTTACTGGCTGGTATCCCTTCTCCTGCTGTATTTGTAGGATGGTGACATCATCAGACTTTCCAAAGAGGAATGTACCTCTTTTAGTGAGTTTTCCCACTCTCCAAAAAGGGAACACCTCTCAAAGGAAACTGCACACATACACAGTCACTGTTTGCAGGATTTAAACCCCTACCTAATGATGTTATGAGACACATTAACATGGTGTGCTATTTGCTTTATTGGCTGGTATTCCTTTTCCTGCTGTTTTTGTAGGATGGTGACATCATCAGACTTTTCAAAGAGGAATGTACCTCTTTTAGCGAGTTTTCCCAGTCTCCAAAAAGGGGACACCTCTCAAAGGACACTGCACGCATACACCCCCCAACACACATACTCACTGTTGGCAGGATTCAAACCCCTACCTAACTATGTTTTTATACTAGAGAGAGATATGCATTAACACAGTGCGCTATTTGCTTTACTTACTGGTTTCCCTTCTCCTGCTGTATTTATAGGATGGTGACATCATCAGACTGGCCATGGTGATGTGTGTACACTTTGTTTTCTGCCATTCCAGGAATGGTCCATGTGGGTCAGCAGGTGTCAATAGCTTGAACAAGACCTCAGGTTCCTTACCTTGTGTGATCTATCTGTGGACACATTGACATTCCATTATATGTCAACACATATTTATGCACAGCTTGTTGGTTTTGTGGATACTACATGTGTCTGGGATGTTGATAAAGGGCTATTCAAAGTCTATGTGACACATGTGTAGATGTGTTCATTGATGTATGTCCTGGGTGGCTGCCTTGCAAACAGTCTAGCATGTTTGGGAACCATGATCTGCACATGAACATACCACACTTGGTAGGGTTGTGTGTATGTCAGCTTCCAGTAGCTCTGTTTATGACTGCAACCATGATGGACTCCATGACCTTGCAGATCAGACTTCATAGGCGTACTGGACTTGACTTCCCATGGTGTGTTGTGCACCAACACTTGTGGGGAGTGCCATATGTAGCTGTGACACATTCAACGGTTCCACATCCTGTGTAGGGGGTGTGGCTCAGCTGACTGTTCAGGTGCATGATCTGTTTGTTTTGTAGTTTGTGCATGACACATATTGGGAATCAATATATTCCACTTGCTGCCATGCTTTTGGCAGTGGGGGTAGCTGCTCATCCATTCTACATGTGATATCTCCTGGTATGATGATATGGACTATTGTCAGTGGGAGGTGGGTATGTACATATGGGCCTGTCTGTGATGATGTCGGCATTGTCACTCAGGTACAGTTGGCCCTAACTCAGGACATATATGGGTGTGCATTGCTATTTATGACATAGCTGAAAGAGGTGTCATGATTCAGTCTGGACTCCTTCTCAGCTACTCTTTACAAAACACCAACAAACATGAGCACTAATCCCTGTTATACTCTTTTACATGCTTAACACCCTACTGATCCTTTGTGATCATGCTACAGAGTATGTAATGATAATATCCTGGCATGTCCAGGGGTCGGTTTTGTGTGTACTCTCCAGTCCAGCTGGTGGATATTGTGATATTGACACAATGTCCCATCTGCCTCATGTACACAGACAACCCTCTCCTCCTCCCAACAAACTCAGATATATGTGTGAGATGCACCTATATAGACATACAGGGTGCTGAACTCTCTCGACCCATGACTGGCACAGTCTATCAGGTGGTGAAAGGTAACCACACACACCACATATCAGTCTCACATATCCTCTAGCAACAGCACTCAATCCACATTATCACACATAGACATACTCGGATGCTGTAAATGTACTCTACCTAAGCAGCAGAGACCTCCAAAGCAGACACACACACACACACACACACACCTGCTACCTGACTACAATACCCACATATCACATAGTTTACAATGTCAGTGTGCCACACAGTCACTGCCCTTCGGGCTAAACAACACACCTAATACACTTGTAATAGGCGACACTTATTGTCAGACACACTGACGTACCACTCACCAGCCCTAACAAGGGAATAGTCACTTTGGGCTGTCTGTTGGGTGCCAGGATCTGCCGCATAACACAGGCAGTCAGGTCACCCCAAAGCAAGTACAGGACTGGCATCATCATTGTCCATGCTGGTGTGTATAACCTCAGACATTACTCCCTGGACCACATGACATGATACATGGAGGAACACTCTGATCATGTAGCCCAGTCCAGTATGACCCTGACCTTGTCTAGCACCAATTATGATGTCACACTATACGGACACACATATCATATTTAACAGTTGCCTAACAAATTTGTTTAATTAATAGGGGATACAGTGTCTGTCAGCCTATGGTGACATGCTCAACATGCCACGTAGCTTCACTATGGACAGCTTGCACCTGTCACCCTTGGACTTTGGAATGCTGGCTAAGGCTCTTGCTACCACCATAGTGCCTTTTTTAAGCAGGGTTCAGAAGACAAACCCACCTCCATAGACATTACAGGTTAAATGATACTAAGGGTAATGCTGCTCAACAACAGTTGTGTTAACCTCATATTGCGGCCACTCAGGACTCTCCTCAGTATGGAGGATAGCGATATCTGTGCACTGACAGACGCTTGGTTCAGGCTCACTTATACACATCAGCATTACCAGGTTATGTTTCATACCATGCTGTCTGACAACAAGCCTTGGAACAGACAACACAACTAGGGGGAGTATCCATATACATCACAGATACACACACCTCCGGGTTAGTAGCACTGCACAAAGCATCACAGACCATACATATACAACCACCATTGTGCAATACTGCCTTTCAGTTTGTTGCCTGCTACAGAACACACTCCAAAACTCAGGAACCACACTCGGCTTTCGTGGGAACTATGAAGAATATGAAGGTCTCCACAAACACCATTATATTGTGTGACTTCATATACACAAATATTGACTGGGGATACTACTCAAGCCCCGACACCCTCACCCAACAGTCGCTACAATTTGTAGACTCATATGCTATGGCACAGCCAGTCAGCACATCCACAAAGGGGAATACATATTGGACCTGATCATCACCAACATGGGGGCTCTATGTTCCACACCAGCGATATACCCCTCATTGCTAAGGTCAGAACATACATGTATCTCACTGGACATACATATACCCTCCACACACCCATCCTGGGTAATTTTGGTGAACTTCTCATGAGCCAAATTCTCACTTCACTGCAGCAAGGAGGTATCCTTCAGAGACCCTGAGACAGTGGCAAATACGGTTCACACTGCTGCATCCTTTACATACACATTCTATGGACACCTAGTGGACTGCATTGATTGTGCTATCCCAAATAACAACAGGACTCACTACTCCAATGGCAGGGGACCTGTCTGGTAGACCTCAGCCATTAATAAGCTGTACAACGTCAGGAGGAAGCTACTACATGATAGAGCACAATCCCAGACTGGGAAGGCATCTGTGATCTGCACTAGCAGACAGCTACGATCACTCATGAACTTTTCTAAGGGCCACTTCTTCCGGACAATTGCAACAGACACATAGGACTATCACATGGCCTTCTTCAGTTATGTCAGGAACCTGGGTGGACACTCACTGATATGCTGTGAGTTACTGCATACTGACTAAAACTACCCTGAACCCACTGGCATTGCCAACATCCTGGCAAACGGGTTTAGTGCAGATGTCTCCCACCCATACCCCCTAAGGAGCAACTATCCATCCCAACAGAGTATAACCTCCCTGACATCACACAGTAACAGGTGAGTGCTGCCCTCCCCAAAGCGTACATCACAGTATCAATGTGACCAGATGGTGTCCCTGCCTGCATCTTACATGAGCATCATGACAGATTTAACCCTCACATTACATCACTATTCAATATCGGACTTACCACAGGATATGAACACAAAGAATGGCGTACAGCGACAGTGGTCCTGTTCCTCTGAGTTGGTGCCACAACGGACCACAGCCAATATTGCCCTATAAGCCTATGTAGCATGTTCTGCAAAGCTATGGAGTGTATTGTCATGGGACTCATACACATAGACAACGGAACCTACAGACAATGTGTCCTACACATTTCAGCATTGTTGTGGGCAGATCTTGCCTCTTGAACCTGTTTGTATTCTTTAAATGGCTAACAGGTCCATCAACATAGGGACGACTGTCCACACAGCCTACCTGAACCTTGCAAAACCCTTCAACACAATAACCCACTGGGCCATTATGCAT
This sequence comes from Protopterus annectens, assembly GCF_019279795.1. NCBI lineage: Eukaryota > Metazoa > Chordata > Ceratodontiformes > Protopteridae > Protopterus > Protopterus annectens. The sequence goes on along the minus strand of NC_056735.1, from coordinate 1,341,045,237 downwards.
AGGCTCACCAGCATCGATATGGACACATATCTCACACGATGGATTGATAGCTGGATCAGGGGTAGCACACACATGGTCAGAATTGCAGGTGCCATGTCTGATTATACACCAGTTACACATGGCATCCCACACAGCTCGGTCCTGGGATCTCTCTTGTTCAGTATATATTTGTCTGACGTACAGGCTACCACAGGGGGAATATGGCTGAACATGTTTGCACTTGACTGCAAACTGGGTGCCATGATCAACTCTCCAGCTGCCACATGCATACTCAAACAGGGTCTCACAGAGATGGATGACTGGTGCCTGAGCCATGGCCTACAGCTAAATGCCATTAGTTGCATAGTCATCCCCTTTGGGAAAAACAACATGCCCACACATTACCACATAGGTAGTACTCCATTACATATGGTAGGAGTTGTTAGGGGTTTGGGGACATGACATGTTTGTACTGTCACCTTTGACATTCACGTTGCCAAAGTGGTTGGACACACCTTCTATGTGGGCCACCTTATCCCATATGGTTTCACATCTAGATCGAGTGAGGTCATTGTGCCCCTATACTCATCACATCCATGCTTGGTTACAATGCCACATTTGGGGTGTACCTTACCCGACACCTGCAGCAACTGTACTGGCCACGGAAATTCCTCACCAAGCAGATCTAGGGACTCACACAGATGCCCTGCACAGTTCAGATGCAGTAACTCCAGCTCTACTCAGTCGCTTACCACCTACTCAGATATGATGTGTGCCTGTTGTTTACAGATATACCCAACCCAGAATTACTGGACATGCTCCACCTCAGGATATCCAACTCTCTTGGAGCTACACACTCCAGGGACATATACCTCAGCACAGATGTTAGCAGGACATTGTAGAGGGACAGATTCTTATCCCAGAGGCTCCACTCACTCTAGAATGTAATCCCAGTTTCACATAGGCAGAGCCACCCACTGACCACCTACTGGAGACATCTTGATGACTGTATGGGTGATCGTATGTTTATCCCTGGGATATCTTCTGTGTCCCTGCTAGACAGAGGCACACTAGCCTAAACGTACATGGGCTATCTTGTGTGACCTACTATTCACACACACAGTGTAGTAATCTGACAGGGTTGCAAATGCCAAACACACTCTGGCTAGGCTTGTACATGCCCTAGGGCAGATAGCCTAGTATCGACCTCTGAACCTATGCTAATGTTCAAGATGCACAATGTTTATTGCTGATACTGTTTGCAGGTCTTTATCATCTTTGCTTTACCGGTTTCTATGAACAACTTTGGTATCTGCAGAACATATTTGATTATGCCTGGGTTCCACTATATTATAGATGTGTCTGTTGTCATATAACTGTGTGCACAGGGCAGATTGCTGTATAGTGACAGGTTCCTGGGTTAACACATGCAACTGCCAGATATGAGTGGCCCACTGCTGTACTCAGACATGGCCTAAGTGTGTGAGCATGCCCAGTTCTGCCATTCCGTGTTTTGTTGCCTGATATTTGTCTCATTTATTCAAGTGTGTGAGCATGCCTAGTGTGACCTTTCAGTATATTGCTATCGGAGGTCCACTACATTTGTTGATGTGTGTGAACATGACCGATATTAACATTTATACTGTGTGTGTTGGAAGTCAGGTTCTGTTCTCACTGTGCCTGCAGGGTTTCCATGAAATACTTTGCATAGACTTACCAACATTCCTTCATACAGGCTGACCACTGCAATGCTGTCATGGTTTAGTGGTTCAGTACTTTGGCTGTAGTGCACAGTATTCTGGGTTCAAGGCCCATCACTACTTTATATTTTCATACTGAGCAGACCAGACTGCTTAAGAGCCAGTTAAGTAAATATGAGCATGTTGACTTTTGTTCAGCTATGCCCTGCTTAGACCAGGTTTGTCCGACATTGCTCAATATTCACCAACATTGCTGGACGTTGCCCAATATTACTGAACATTGACCACAGTTGTTCTAGTTGGTGTGTGCGATTTTGTTTGCATATACTACATGGTGGTAAATGCTCTTTAGCACTGCTTTATATTGCTTAACATATGGCAATCATGCCTTAGGTGGTGCTGCAGGGCTGCCTATGTCGGATGCACATACTACACTCCCTGTACATGTTTGAAAGCACGTAGTGTCAACTTAGGCATCCCTTTTACTATATGTGTGAGTGGGAGAGAGGTATAATTTACAGAGTTCCTACTGAGCCAGTGTATGTGCTATGCATTGCCTCTTTGCCAAGGCCAAAGCATACTGGGCATGCCTCCTTCTGCCTACTGGGGCAAGCTCAGGTTGTTCCTCCTCTGAGTCACGCTTTGCCTGTGATGGCCTTGGCAATGGTGGGGGGCTGTTTGGCCCATGCCTATGCTGGTCCTGCTGAAGCTGTTTTCGCAGGATCATATTATGTAGCATAGCACATACCATGACAATTTGGGTACATGTAGTTGGTGAGTACTAAAAGGCTCCACTAGATGTGTCCAGGCACCAGAACCATGACTTGAGCAGCCCAAACACATGCTCTATTGCATTACGTGTTTGTGCGTGTGCCTCATTATGGCATTCCTGTTCAGGTGTGTGTGCGTTTCTGATGGGTGTCATCAGCCACGGCTCCAGTGCATAGCCAGCATCCCCCACTAGGTGACCATGTGCAATGTCTCCATTGGAAAATGTCTGGTACAGCTGCGTCAGATGCCAGATATGGGAATCATGGTAGCTTCCAGGGCAGCCTGCACACACATTCAGTATTATGCCCTGGGCATCACACATGACCTGGCAGTTGATGGAGGGGAAGCCCTTGCAATTGAAATAGACCCTTCCCCACTCGCCGGCTGGTGCTTTGATGCGTATGTGCGTGCAGTCTATTGCACCCACTACCTCAGGGTATTCCGCTATTTGCTGGAAGAGACGCATATTGCTGGCCGATACCTCACGGGAATTGGGGAAATATACATGATCACTGACATGTGCTGACATGGCATCCAGGAACTGGTGTAGTATCCTGGATGCTGATGCCTGTGATATCCCCATCATATCACCAGTTGGTCTCTGGATGGTACCTTTTGCTAATATTCGTAGGCCAACACATACCTTGGTTTCCACTGGGATGGGTTCCCCTCTGTTGGTTCTGTGTGTGAGGCGTGGCCTGCACAGCTCAACAATTTGCTGCATGAGGTCTCTGTCCACTCTATAGCGCTCCACTATCTCCAGCTCATGTAGCCCCTGGTAGGTTACCCTGGACCTGTATACTCTTCTCCAACTCCTCACTGTGGGTTGTCCAGCAGCATTTCCATTGTCACCACCCTCAGCATGTTGCATATGTCACCTTATAACAGCAATGGCAGCCCCTAACATTTCTTTGTTTCAGTAAAGGTTTTTCAGTTTTCACTTCTATTAGCTTACTGCAGTGTCTGTTGTGAGAAACATAATGAACTGTTGTTTGCAGAGTTTTAAGTGCTAGGCTGGGCTGGGCTAGTGTACTGCCTGTGTAATTGCCTGATTCTGATTGTTTTCACCTGCTAGCTCTGCTAGTACTCCCTAGTAGCTTCCTACTATTTGTTGTGCTTCCTTTTTCCTTTCTGTTTCCTCAGGGGGGGGAGCGCCACGCACACAAGCGCAAACACGTGCACAGCAGCTAACACATGCGCACACATGCTTACACGGTCTAAAACATGCTTATTCAAGTTAAAGCGTGCGCACACCATCGCAAATGCGCTTACAACTCTTTAAACAGCCTTATACATGCTTACTCTGGCTTAAACACATGCACTCACACTTACACATGCGCACTCTGTTTTACTCGGGTTTACACGCGCACACACACATGCATACCCACTCAGCAAGAAACTTTGGTGTTATCCACAGCATACACCTTCCATTTCTTGCCTTTCCCTAGCCTACCTGTTGACACACCTCTTTCCATGATGTGTAAATGACAGCTGACACATGCCACTCTGCTCCAATGAGCTTCTCTTCTTTCATACATACCCCCCTCGTGATGTCACCTATCTTCTACTCTGTTACTACCCCATATCCTACTCCTACACTCCACTGACTGTGCTCATTTGCTATGTAAACTTGTGATTCACTACCCTAATGCTCATTTACATAGGATTGCCTACTAATGCTTGGTTACATGTCTTAGACTGAGCTTCCCCCCTTGGCAACCTCTACTAGGTGGCCATGTTGTCTTCAGCCTGCCATTCCCTTGCATTGTACATTAACAATTTCAATAAAATCCACATTTGTGAGTTTTAATTTTTAGTATTCTGGGTTTTAGAGCGCACCCCGTTTGCGTGGCGCTGAGCTACCCTTAAACATCAGAAATCGGCGAAAAAAAAATAAAATATTTTTATTTTCATATTGCATCAGGAAACATTTCACATGGCCGTATATTTGGCCATTGGCATGCTTCCTGCACTGGATGCAACCTTTATTTGGAGCTGTCACAGCTCCGTTTTTCTATTTGCAGAACGGTACTCAGTTGTCAACTGAGTACATTTCTGCAAATAACACTGCTCTTACTCGGACAGGTTCGGGTTTCCAGAATCGCAAATCTACCTCATTTGCATGCCTTTCACCTGCAATTGAGGTAATTTGCATATTCCAGCCCTGTCCGTGTAACAGCCATTTTAGGAGCTCTCTTACGCACCTCTACAGGCTGTTCCTGGATCGCTCGTCGGACATGATGGCTGCATGGAGTCTTACTCTACTCTTAGACTCCATGCAAGCCATCGTGAATCCGGCCCTATATGTTTGTTAGAAATGTATGCTTTATTTAAGATGCATTTTTATTCAAACACGTTTTAAACAGATTTTACATTAAGTTTAAGTAAAATGAGATTTAATTGGTGTGATGTGTATTGACGATGGTATAAAAATGAGACAGTTTTTTAACACTTTGTTCTGAGGAAGGCCTAATTCTTGGGCTGAAAGCACTAAACCAGTGGATTAAAGTTCATTTTGTGTGATATAGTGCTCCATTATCACTTGTGGTTTTCTTTTTAAGTCTTTATTCCCTTCCAAAATCTTCCAGTTATTTTCTATTTTTGTCCTAATTTCTTTACTATTGACTGACATTTCCAAATTACAAGTGACTCTATGATGCTGTTTACCCCCCAGTAGTTGCATTAGTTCTAAATGATGCCTTTAATATAGGGGGGTATCTCTCATATATTTTGCTATAAATTTCATCTGCTAATTTGCTAAGTCCACTTTTATTATACCCTCTAGCAATAAACATCCCACAAATTTTTGTAAATTCTTCTTTTGTAACTTCATCATTACTAGTCATCCAACTACACCTTATTAATTGACCTTTTGTTATATTTTTTCTCATAAACAGTAGATGGTTACTTTTATTGTGTAGGTAACTGTTTATAAATGTCTCCTTACAATGTATTTTACTTTCAAAGACATTATTTGGTCCATTCAAATACAAATTAACATCTAAAAAGTTCATGTTTGTTCCTTTGTCTCACAAAGTAAACCTCAAAAATTCAGATTTAACATTAACCAGGTTCACAAAACTTATTATTGTATTGTTATCACCTTATGCAATAAAAAACAAATCATCCACAAATCTATTATAATAACACACATTAAATATTTCACAGACTTCTTTCAATACCGTACATTCCCACCATCCCATCACAATAATAAGAAAAGATGGTGAGGCAGGGGACCCTATCACTACACCTTTCAACTGTTATCCAACATAAAAAAAGTGTTGTCCAATAAAACATCCAACATTTCACAGTATAAATTAACCTTTTGATTAGGATGGTGGTAAACTCATTTAGAAAATTTCTCACATATTCTATACCTAATTCATGTGGTATTAAAGTAAAAATTGACACAACATGTATTGCAAAAATGATATGTTTGTTACTTTTAAAATCAAAACTAGTGAGAAATATTCTCAATTTATCCAAGAAGTCCCACAAATCTTTAATATATAATTTAATTCTTTGTGTTATAGGATTCAAAACAGCATCTAACACTAAGGCAATTCCTTCAGTAATATAGTTAGGAGAAGAGACTATGGGTCAAAAGGGGGGAGGGGGGTTGGTCCTTGTGGATTTTTGGTATTCCAAACAAGGTCCCAATAGTAGGTTTTTCTATCACATAAAAAATTATAAATATCAAAGTTTAACTGCTTATTCATAAGATTGTCATATAAAAAAAACATGTATTTCTTTAAATTGTCTTTGTATCTCAGCTAAACTAATCTGCTGATATTCTTCTGTATTACTTAACATGTTTAAAATACTCCCCAGGATTCATGAAGCTTGCACCAGGCGCAGGCGTAGTGTAGGTGGAATAATGCCAAATATGGCCGTTGAGCGATTCAGGTACGATCCAATACCACGTGCACTACCGGCGTACGCCAGAACTGCGCAGCCCTCAGCATAGGTATGCCAATCACCCCATGCGCAGTGTCGCACCATGCAAATGAAGGAAAATAGTGATTCACTAAGTGGTGCAGGTGTAGCGTAAGCCCACGGAAATGTAAACCAAAAAACACGGTTTACATTTTCCCAAACAGAACATCGGAGCTATGGAAGCGGACCAGACTCATGTATTACAAAGTTAACATATGCCAATGGCTAAATACACAGCCAATGGCATAAGAAAAGATGCACAACACCTAAAAAACAACATTTAATGTCATGTCCACAGTAACGCACAGTACAACCGCAGGGCATGTGTGCGCAAACTGGAACATATAGAAAATATATAAAAATGTCATAAAATCACAATGTAATACAAAGCAGGTTTGCACCATAATACACAATGGTAGGCATGGAACACCACAACCAAGGTGCAAGGGTTGCTAAAGGCCTGCGACAGTGTTTGGCGCAGTAACTATGAATTAGTAGTCAATGCCATGCAAATGAGGCAGATAATACTGAATCGCAAATCTCCCGCCGGATGAAGGTTGAACCATACGGCGCAGCACTATAATACTGAGGAGTGGCTCAGAGGAGATACATGACATCAGCAGAGGGGTGTGCCACCATAGCAGCAAGCACATTGGAGCAATGCAAACTGGCCTGGCCGTTGCTAAGCAAAGCTGCCGGACAGGGGTGGGGAGGAAGGTATAGAATAATTTAGTTGAGAGCACACATGGTGCCCAAAAGCGCATGTGTATGGGGATGAAAATGTGCCCGAAACCCAGTAAGCGGATGCACGTGGTGCGAACAATAGCACAAACAGGAAGGTCAGGGGAAGAAAAGAAGGAAATGCCAAAGTAGGGTAATTGGAATACTAATGGACAATCAACACCAATCAACTCACGGCGGCCAGTCGACGGCAGCTGTGAAGTCTGCTCACAGAAACCTGCAAAACAGGATAGTGGAGGCATCGGAATGCAAAGAAAGGAGGGGAGGTATTGGATTGCAAAGATAGGAGATCTGTCATAGTAGAGCAAAGCAAACTGACAGTAGACCGGCAATAGCACACATTACACAAGATACGCCAGGTCTAGGAAAGTACAAATGAAAGCAGGCTGCTGGATGCATGCCAGAAAATGGTAGGTGGAACGTGCAGAAATGTAAAGGGAAGGTTAAGAGGTAATCCATGGCAGCCAAATGTAATTCAACACCAAAGGCACCACGATAGTAGTTCTGGTAGTAAAGCACATAAGATACCCTGTAGCTACGATCGTACATGCACACCCTATGACATCATTGGTGTTCACAGCACAATAGTATAAAGTGTGAAAGCACCCTACACACACCTGTGAATTCCCAAACACTGCACCATAGGTGTAAACACACGGGGAACTTTTAAAATGTACATGTTGGAAGCTGCCATAGCTGTGATTCATCAGCATGTGTTAGAGACTGACGGTGTTGTGGAGGATGATGCCTACAACCACTGCAGGCCCCGGAGGAGGAGAAGAGTGTTCAGACCAAGGGTAACGTACCAGGGGCTACATGATCTGGAGATAGTAGAGCATTACAGGGTGGACAGGGACATCTTACAGCAAATAGTGGAGCTGTGCCAGCCATGCCTGAGAACCAGAAATAACAGAGGGGAACCCATCCCAGTGGACACAAAGGTATGTGTAAGCATGTGAATACTAGCCACAGGTACCTTTCAAAGGCCAACTGGAGATATAATGGGGATCTCACAGGCATCAGCATCCAGGGTACTACACCAGTTCCTGGATGCCATGTTACCACGTGCCAATGAGTATATATACTTCCCCCAAACTCAGGAGGAGTTGGCCAGCAATATGCGTCACTTCCACCATGTGGCACACTACCTGGAGGTACTGGGTGCGATAGACTGCACGCACATACAAATCAAGTCACCACCTAGTGAGCATGGTAGGTGCTACATAAACCACAAGGGATTCCACCCCATCAACTGCCAGGTTGTGTGCAATGCCCAGGGCATTATCATGGATGTGTGTGCTGGCAGCCCTGGAAGCTACCATGACTCCCATATCTGGCATGCCTCACAGCTGTATCAGGTATTTGTCAGGGGGGACATCCCACATAGCCACCTTGTGGGGGATGCTGGCTATGCACTGGAGCCGTGAATGATGACTCCCATCAGAAATGCACACACACCCATGCAAGAACGCCATAATGAGGCACACGCACAAACCAGAATCATCATAGAGTGTGTGTTCGGGATGCTGAAACCATGGTTCCGGTGCTTGGACACATCTGGTGGAGCCTTGCAGTACTCTCCAGGCACATGTGCCCACATTGTCATAGTATGTGCCATGCTACATAATATCATCCTGTGGAAACAGCTGCAGCAGGGACAAAATGGTGAAGGCCCTCATAGCCCACCGCAATTGCCAAGGCCATCACAGGCACAGAGGGATTCAGACCATGAACACACTGTGCCAGCCCCAGTAGGCAGACGGAAGTGCACCCAATATGCCTACGCCTTGGCAAAGAGGGAACGTATAGCACATACTCTGACAGTGTAGGCCCCTACGGACTGACACACCTCTCCACCTGCACACACAGTAAAATGGATGGCACACAAGCACGACCACCTGTAAATTGTAATATATAGGTGGCCCACTGTGTGAATCCGATGTAGGCAGCCCTCAAACATTGTACACACAACAGCTATTGGAACAAGGAATGTCAACACCTGAACAGTACATGCACCTATCAGCATATGGTGGTGCTGTGTGTATAGGTTCCCAGGTACAACGGTAGGTTCACGACCGACTGTCAGAGGCCATACACCAAATGGGGCAAACAGTGTCCGCTGTTGCCACAACATCAAGTAACCAACTGTCACGTAGAGGAGCAGAGGCAATCGTGGGAGCACATGTGTGTAAGCACTGTTCTGCACACACTCAGCACAGAGTCCCTGCTGCGTTAATGAGGGGCTCCACATAATATAATCATGGATGTTGTGTCAAGGCATGGGGTGTACCCATGACAGGTATTCATCACCCCAGCATGCTCCACCCATGGTCATTTGAAGGTGTAGCACAATATCATGTGTGGCTCACTGAGATATGCATACCCAATGCCGGAGCACATCCAGTAAACATCACATGGACATACCATTAACTGGACTCATCAATATGTAAACTAACTGAGTTACCCATGTGAGTGCAGTATGGAGTAACAGCCATAGTATACTCCACGTACAAAATGATATAACACGTGTACAAATCCCAGATGGCCATATGTTAAATGCAGTGACCGCCGTGCATGTTCCCAGTCCCACATCCTGCAAGGGATGTAACGTAATCCTGAAGGCATGAGTAATGCATGTCAGATGCAGGTCAGCAGATCATGTTTAGCACACGTTACCGGGAATATGCATTGCCCACTGCTGGTAAGCGATGTTTAAATATGACTATATGGATATGCGAGAAACAGGAATAAGCTACTCCGAATATCGCGCAGATCACGGTCAATGATGTCCAGAACAGGTGAAACCAACATTATTCACCCCTGTACTAACAGCACCTGCTCTGAAGGATAAAACGACCACTGCCAGTAGAACACGCAATCATGTATAGAATCACCTAACACTATTGCTAGGCAAGATGTACCTATGGTAGGGTTGCCACCTCTTCAAATGACCAATGTGGGACATACGTCAGATGTCTGCAGGCCGACACATACACCCAGCCAGTATGAAATTGAGAACTTCACTGTTTTGCCTAGATAAAAGCTCATTCTTGTAATGTGTACTTACTTATTCTGTTTCTAGAACATATAGGTGGTTCAGATACAAAATAAATGTTTTATGCAACTATTACATAAACTATAGGAAATAAGTATGTTCTAAAATCCCAGGACATTTGCCATGTTCACAAATATTTTGCAGGACACAACTGCCCAAAGAGGGACTGTCCCTCGCAGAGTGGGACAGCTGGTAACCCTAACCTACGGCAGGTGTGTAATGTGACAGGTACAGACACAAACGTGTGGAGTCCAGGAAACAGTATACACCAACAAGTACACAATGAAAGGTGTAGCTTGCCTGTCACTTTCCCTGTCAGATATATATATATATATATATATATATATATATATATATATATATATATATATATATATATATATATGTACACATATATACATATATATAATACAGATAGAAAGGGCGATAGAGTGATATATGTTGATATATACGGAGTCAGCGATATCTGCAAATATATATAGATAGGTCAACGACATTCATAACACCTTGGAGGTACAAATAAATAGGATACCGCCAACTATGGAATGTGTAACATACCGAAATGCGTAACCACGAGGCTGAAAGACCAAAAGAACACAGTACTGGAACAGTACAACCGCGAGTAATAGTATGATGATATGAAGGGACATTTAGTTACCGCTGCCAGTGTTGCGGTCCACGTAGGTACTGTGTTCAACTGTGTTTGTGACCGCCGTAGTCTGTGTATGTGTGTGTTGAGAGTGCCGTGTGCATCTCTGTGTGACTGTAATGTGTGTGTGTGTGTGTCCGCATCATGTGTCTGTTAGTGCCAACTTGGAGGTAGATCATTATGGTAGGTGTGGGTATAGCTAACCGTAGGCATACGGTTACCACCTGTCCCACATTAGGAGGGACAACCCCTCCCTGGGCAGGTGTGTCCTGACATAAAACATTACAAAGGGCAAATGTCTGGGATTGTAGGACATTAATATGTCCCATATATAATGTAATAGTTGCATTAAATAGTTATGCCTGTATGCAAGAAACGTAAATGTTACATGCAATATGATAAGTAGCCAAAGTCCCACAATAGGTATGTATTGAGGATAAATGTATGTGCTAACCTGTGTACTGACCGTGGCTATGTGTTGGCCTGTAAACACCGCTGTGCATCTCGCAAGTGTCCAACAATGGCCATATGAAAAGGTGGCAACCCATGGCAAAGAGGTTCTGTTACCAACACAACCGCAATGCTGCAAATATCTAGGACAGAAACAGAAATACACGGGATAGCTGTCAGTTAGACATATCCCTTTACATATCGCTGCAATTCCAGAGGTATGGAAGTATCAACCTCACCTGCATACTATATAGAAACCAATTAACAATGGCCCAATGTACAATCCCATAACATAAGTCTACTAACTGATAGCTCTTTAATTAGGGACGGAGCCACTCACATATATATGGAATATGTAGAAATGCAAGCCCCACAAACCTGTATATGCTACGTACACCCACCGACATCCCCCACACTAGAAACCATAGCAATACAGACTGCAATAACAGCACAAACATCCAGTTAGTCAATTACATCTGCAGAACCGTCAACATACCTTGTGAGAGATACAATTAAAGGCACCTTGCAAAATTGCAGCCGTTATATAATGGAACAAACAGCGATGTTACAGGTTTTGTTTGCAATAGTCCATTATCAGACGTTGGGATGACAGGAACACCCACATGTTGAACCACATACTCTAGCTGTCACACACAATCCACGGGGGACATGAATCCAAAGTATAATTGTCTCTATGCATAGCAGTTGCAATTACACATAACAAAACACAATACAGGCCATCTCCCCGAAGGTAGGGCAAATGGGCAACGCCCAAGTGGAGAATTAAATTATACCCCACTGTTGCCACGTAATTGGTGAATGGAGTAGCTGCACAGCTAATATGCAAGTAATTAGTCACTCAGGAACACCAATTGGTGGGAGGAAACCACATGTTACAGGTATTGATGTATATAAGGATGACTTGCCAGACATTCAAACCGTATGCTCATACAAAATACCTGTTTAAGCAGTGTGAGAGAGATAGAGATGAAAGTCCATAATGATAACAAGGTATGTAGAACACTCGGTATGTAAGTTTATGTATAGCATGTTTTTTATTAATTATTTACTGTATGTATAGCCTGGTTTGCATTAATTAAAAGTGTCCGCAATGCATAAAGTGGGAAAAGGTATTTATGTAGTGATGTCTTGCTGAGCATACTAATGCATGTAGAAACTGTGCGTCCAACAGTGGGCCACAAGGTACACATCACAGACACCACAAGGGATGCTACATGAGGGCTTTAAACAGAACAATTCCATACAACCGCCGTCAGTGGTAGGGTATGTCCAACAAGTACATGCCATAGCAGGGGATAGTATATGTTGATCTACTGTCACAGTAGGCATGTGTATGGGCATATAACGACAATGACATGTCTAAGGTGGTCCTGCTATGCAAGTATGCTTTGCATTATGGGATACTATGTGAAATATGTGTAATGTATAGTATTGTAGGTAGATATGTCAGATATTCTACACAGCATAACAGGCATATCATGTATACCAAAGGTATCGTCTATTGGCATGTACAATAACAGGATACATATGGCTTGTAGGCACAGGACATTGCAATAGCATGATAGCTAATCTAAATGGAAGGGCTACCAAGTAACCATGCACAAAGGACATGTAATAGCTTCACAGGTTCATAGTGGGGTACTATGCAGTCTGGCAAGTCTATGTGTAAGCACAACTACAGTGTTCACACCAGTGGCACCTCTCTAGGGTAGTGTCCTGTGAACAGCAGAGCCATGTGTTACCTGCACCTCTGCACAGTACAGCCACTGCAGTGATCCCTGGCATACATGTGTCTCCCAACCACCAAGGGAGGTATCACATGAACAGTGCAACTGAGTGTCCCTGCGTGATGTACATAGGACTCATGTTCCAAAGCATGGTGAGTGACTGGTTTGGGAATGTAACCCTCAAGCACATCCCACTCATTGTTGCATGTGTGCACATATCCATGAGCATGTTGCTCACAGTGGCTTTTGCTTATGTCGCGTATGTGGAGTATATCCATTAATATTGTTGTGGACATGGGCCTGTCTGTTCAGCAGAGGTCACCCCTGAGTATGTAGTATGCAAATGTGTACAGACGTGGTGTCTGTAGTTCAGCCACATACTTTAACTGACGGAGCTCAATAAATGTCATGGCGTGTTAATGGTGTGATATGTAAAGCTGTAGCTGTTGTGTAAGGTACACCCTAAATGGAATGGTGTACCCTTGAATGTGTGTAGACGTCTTGAGTTCAGAGGTACAATGGGTGCCTATGTACCAGCTACACACCCAGTACAGATAAGTGTGGCCACGTAGAAGGATATCCATGCCACAGTGGCAATACAGTAACCACAGGAGTGGGTGTGACATACATGTGTACTACAAACATGTACAATGTGACATGTATGTAGGGGACTACCACCTATGTGATAGTCAGTGGGTGAATGGTGTAATGCAAAGGTGATGTTTATGCACCTTGTGTCATGCAGCTTGAGGCCATGATATTCATATCAGGTATCTGTCACAGTGACACCCATATGGATGGAGTCAATATCAGCTGGTGGATCAATCATGGTGCTTTATATGCAGGGGGTTGTAAAGCTAGGCAGGGAAAGTCCCTCTGTGCTAGCCTGTACATCAGGGAAGCATATACTGAACATGAGGGGCACAATGTCTGAGGACTGTGGTATGGCAAATGTAACTGAAATGCAATAGGTACTATGGTATGCTACCCTCATTGTGTGTGTCCTGTCCATGAGCCACGTTGCATAACATCCTGAGACATAGGGTACGATGTGCAGGTGTATGTGTATGTTGTCAATACCAGAATGGAGAACGGTGCTGAAAGGCAATGAGAGGACAATGTAGGATGTGTGGACTCCCGTACCATCATCAACTACCGTGGTAACTGTACGAAAGGAGTCCACCAGGTGTAGGGGCCATGCTCTGGCCCTAACAAGTCAAACCCGGGTGGCATCAAAGGACTGAAGCCCAACAATGTCTCTGTGAATGACGTCCTTGATGATGTGCCCCATAGTCATGCAGAATAGTCCAGTCAGGTGTGTAGGACTATAGTCCCACTCGTGCATTGTGGTGCCACCTGTGTGGAGTGTGATAAATGTTGCTGTGTGCCATTCAGGGGCCACAATGTCTGATACAAGGCTATTACTGAATATGGTAGCCTAGTGGGGAGACATGTCGTTCAGAGGTTTGTGGATATCACAGCCTGGGACTTTGGAAGTTGACATGGGGCCAGTGTCCCAGGACATATAGAGTGCACGTTAGTACTGTGTAGGTGTGACCGCAGGGACACTGCAATGTTCCTGCATGGATTGTGGCCCTGTAGTGAGTGAGAGGGTGTAATGTTAGCATTGAATCCATCTGCCAGCATGTTTCCAACATCACCTGGGTCTATAATGTTCCTGAGTGACTGTTGTATGTGAGAGCAGATGTGGGTGTTGCCAACGACTACTGACATACCACCATAATGCCTTGTGGTACACCCCGGAAAGTGTCACAGTAATGTTTACGTAGCTAGTCTTGGAGTATGTGATGAGGGATCCCATGGCCCTACCAAGGCTGACCAGTGAACTACTCCACCCATGGGATTGTACACCACTGTGCAACAGCCTCCACCTGTTGTTGTACATTATGTCCATGGAACTTGAACACCAGAGTGGCGTCTGTTATCTGGTGTGTACCATCATGGCTGTGTGTGGAATAGCATGATCCATGCAGTCGTGTACATGCTAATGTAGTGCACTGGGGTATGTTTCAGAATTTGTAAGTGCATTGTCCATCTGCACGTGTGTCATGATGTTAACAACCGCTGTCATAAGACATCTGTAGTAGGTGTTGCAGTACTCATGTACTGTGTATGCCATGAAGGGTGTGGTGCCGGGATGTGGCTAACAAGGTTGATTAGCATATGTTTGGAATTCACCAATGAGGGGATAACCCCAGGTGTGGAACACCAGTCACATGTTGGTAGTGTTCATGTCAAGGTTAATGTTGGTCTTGGAGGTGGTGTGTATGGGTTGATCCAGCCGAGTGGAGGTTATGACTCATGGATGTGTCGGTACATGAGTGGCTATACCAGTTAAGTATGGGGTCGTGTCAGTCACACATCAGTAGTAGCTGTCTGAGCCCTACTGTCCAGTACACCAACAAATGAGGTCTGGTAACCGTGGGGTATGTTGTTGAATCTGTAGCTTGTTACAATGTGCATAGCAGTTCCAGACACAGTTAGTTGCACGTGGAGCACCTCTGATGCATTGTGCTAAGTAACTAGCCAGGATGTGTGTACAACATAGTGGGATATGGGAACACCTCAGCTGTGGGTGTGCCGGTCCAGGTATGTGCCTGAAAGGTATGGTCTGTCTATAACCTGTCATTGCAGGTGTGCTCTGCAGAGCCTAGAGGCAGGTCCCAGTCACTGTAGAGATATTGGAGTGGTGCATTATAAGATGTGCCTTGCCTGCGTGCATCACAGAGGAAGATAAAAGCAATGTCTCACATGACCCCATGTCCTGCTTGCCAGTTCCCATTCTGCCGGTGACTGTTATTGGAAACTGTGCAAGACAGGCAGTATAGAAGCAGCAAGAGCCTTACATGTGATCTGTACTCCCAGGGCTGACAGGTGCAGGTCATCTGTGCCAAAGCATTGTGTTTGACCAGGTCAGTCAAAGCGGACAGATACCAGATGCCTGTGGAATGACAGCAGAAGCATAGGCAACTGTTGAAGTGACACAGTCAGTCATTGTACAATGATATCGGGTCCGGATGAATGCATAATGCTCCCCAGGGCTAGGCCCACACCTTCAGGGCTACAACACTGGTGAGCTATTGCATGTCCCTGCACACGTAGTCTGTGAAGTGGCATCTCAGGGCAGTCAAAACAAACATGGAGAATGACAGTCACATCATACCTGGTGAGGTGTGGCATGGGTGCATAGGTTATGTTGCAGAACCAGTTACCCGACAGCAAGATGTAAGCGACTATCGCCTTGTGTAGCCTGCTGTGTGGAGCTGCAGTGTGACTGCCTACAGACTCACCTATGACTGGTGTGTTGTGTATGTTATAACACCCTATTGGCTGTATGTGATGGGCACACATGAGTCTGTGGGCTATACGTTGGTGATGTTGTGTTCCATGATGGGGCTGTCTCTGGTGCCTACACAGAGTATGGAGAGGTACTGCAGAAGTTGTCCTCATATATGTGACCTGTGGTGGAGATCATGTGAGACTATGTGATGAGTGGGATGTGCTGTGAATGTTACACATCCCCACATGACTGTCAGGTGCAGTCAGGGTTGGTGACAGCATTACCCCCAGCAGGGCTGCATAAGTGCATCCCCCACAAGCTGTAGTGTCGTATGTTTGGAGGTCAGCATTGAATGTGTACATGAGACAATTGCTCTATTGCCACATGTACAACATATCCATCATATAGACAGGCAATAGCACTGGTACGTGACGGTTGGACATGCCTGTATATACGACCATGTCTCACAGGATATGTGCGTTATGTGTGTACAACAGCTGTTGTACCATAAGCAAGCTAGAAATTTTAGGACAGCCAGTGTACCTGTGGGAAATGGTGTGGAATGGGTGCTATATTAATCAGTAGCTCATGACATGCTCACAAGTTCTGAACACATGTCTAGCATGACCATACAATACAGATAGGGTGTTGGATAATATCAACCCACAAGTGGTGACAACAGTCATAATGGGTGGCACCGCACTATAACCCTGATGAGTATGGTGTGCATGTCCATGAACCATTATCACTGTAGATGTTAGCAGTACAGATGTACAAGACAGTACGGATGTTTGATTACAAATACCTTTGTATGTCACAGGAGTGTTCTACCAGTGGCCTGTTGACAGACTCACAACTACAAAAGGTGCCAGAGTGACATGTGCATATCACACCAGTACCAGCTACAGTAGAACAGGGTTAATGTGTTGTACTCCACCCTCATTGTAGCCCATACCACACAGACAAATGTTAGGCATCTGTGTATGTAAGGATGTGAATGGCCATGACCTATGAGGAATAGCTGTGTCAGTGTTGTGAACAACATACAGAATGGGCTGTGTGGGTGAGATGTTTGACATATGTGCACATTCTGATGGATGATATCAGCATTGTCACCGCTAGGTGAACATCCCTGTACCCATTAACTACCACCTAGGCTGTAGTCAACATTATGGACACTGTGTAAGGGATGGTGATGTGTAGTACACCTCCCTGCCTTGGTGATGTCTCCAGGCCCCTTGGGTAGTCATATGAGGTACCCATGTCATGACAGGGTGCCATCCATGAGCACGGAGATCATTGGACAGGCATATACAGCACTGGGGGGACCAATATTGGATCACATATCACCTTTAAGGGGTAATGGCCATGCGTGGATGGGCGATACCAGCCTTCACAATCCTCACCTCCACTATGCAGCATGCTGTCTACCTTGCATAAAGACATTTGCTACACCATGATGATGGACATGCTACATGTCCATATCCTGATCTGTAAGACATACGTCATGGACAGCCACCATCCTAATACTAGGATCGCCACATGCTGGACAGATCCCTGTGCCATACATGTGACATACTCCCGCCAAACCATGCAACCCTGTCCATCAAAGCTGCACATGTCATCTCAGTCATACATGGTGTGATGGCCGCATGGTAGATGTAGTATCAACTGTCCGGATCAGTAATGTGGCACTGATGCACCTCGCAGTGGCATACTGGTTGTCTGTTACAGCTAGGAAACCTTGCCCGTACATGCTATGGTTGATAACCATCCCTGTGAATGATGTCCGACTAGCCATTGTCCCATGTCTATCACATGTGCAACACAGGCGATCCGTGGCAGGATGTTTAACAGCTGTACAGTGCTGTGTAGATGTATATGGCAAAACACATACATGTACAGGTGTCCATGTGTATGTGTGCATTGTCACTGCTCAAGTCCATTAAGGCTGTGTCTGTGTTGATATGTGACATATACACAGCATCAAGGTCAACAGCAGTAGAGTGGACACATCCAGGTATGTGCAGATAGGTAAGAACACCAGTGCAGGCAAATAGACATGCCCACATCAAGACAGCATTCACATGGAGTATGAACACTGTAATGAGGTGACACACATATGGTGATGATATCCAATGCATAACGAGTGTTACATGTGTGTGACACAAACACGTCAGTCGTGTCAGTGTCATGATGATTTGCAAAGATTACTGTGCAGATGTACTAGATGTCATAGAAATGTATGTGCAGCAGTATCTCTGTACATCTCTGAAACTGTGACCTGTCACCATCATTATGTCTTACAGATAATGCCTCGTACACGCCTTCCAGCGTACAGCCACCAGGAGGATGATGTCCTCATCTCGTACCTCCATGAGAACTATGAGGTGTTGTTCAGCCATGTGCCACAGCATGCCCAGCAGTGGGACAACCTGTGGCAGGATCTACGCAAGAGGGTGAACGATGTGGGTGGCCATAACTGCACCTACCAGCAGGTGCACAGACACTTCACAGACTTGATATGATATGCAAAACAGCGTGCCACTGCAATCACCAGGGAACAAGGTGGAACAGGTGGTGGGCCATCAATCCAGCCCCCACTCACACACACCGAGGAGCTACTGGCCAGTCTGGGGACACCCCTCAGAACAGCATCCACACACACTAGCTGCCATCGTAGAGGTGGGTGTCTCCCAACCAATGAGCCTGGAGTTGCCTGGTAAGTCAGTACTGCACAAATGGCTATTATATCCCATTTAGTTGCATGTGTCACTGTACATTATGTAAAGTAACAACATATGCCAGGTATGTGGACACACATGCCGCATACTACAGTATGCTACCCTGTGTATGCACACATGTGCATACTATATGCTATTATACAGGCGAATGTGTTAACATGCACAGTGCACCCTGTGGCTGTCAGACAGTCAGGGATAATGTTCATACTGCTGTGTCACCCCTATACAGGTACCTCTGGTGTGCCGCACAGACATGAGTCCATTGCAGGTGAGACTGTCATCAGTATCAGTCATGTTAAAGCATAGATCTATTTGCGATGTGGCCAGTTAACAGTTGCACACTTTTTTGTTTGTTCCAGTCACGATATACAGGTCGCATCACTCATCATTCACACAGGCCACCCATGTGCAATATATGCAAATGAAATGATACACCGACTTGAAACCACAGTAGTTGTCATTGCTACATGTGTGGTCAGCTGTGCATACAAAGGTGGAGGTGTTCTACAATGGAGGCATATGTAGTATGCATTGGAACAAGATGTGTGGTACGCAAACAGTACCACACAATGAGCTGTAATATGGGCAGCCCACAGGTGTCACCATTGTGTTATATGCCCCAGCATTGGGTGCACACATTGTGATCTGCCATCTGACATGTCCCAGACAAGTAGTGTTCTGGCTGCAATATTGTCACACTATCCCATGACCCATACCCCACATACCAAACATACAACCCATTGTCTGTATAGCCCTGTGGATGGTGACATATCTGACATCTATGGGTGTATGTCATATGGGACAACACAGACATGTGAGATAGATGGCCATCACACACATTTGGTCAACACATGTGCACACATTGCCATGGGGGATGGCCAGAGACACGTAGCCACACAGTAGATGTGATGTGTACACATCCTGTTGCACATTGTCCACACATGGTCCAATTATAGCCTTAGTTGACTGATTATACAGTTGATGTGGTACACTGGACATCCTAAAAGCCTGTGTACAGCTAGTGGAGGTGTCACTGAAGTCTACCATATAAGATCTGTTGAACATCACAACTGTGTCATAGCATGACAGTAGTCACCTGTACAGCTTCCACAGACATTGACACCACATCAGGCCACAGACACTGTACATTTCCCTTGCTGCTGTAGGACATCACCGTTAGCTGTGCACCTCGTGTGTGTGGTACATCAATGTCCTGTGGGAAATGATGAATTGACATGTCCACTATGTGTGGACATGGTTTCCAGGCAGCTAAGACCCTGTAGTTGTTGTGCAGTGGTGTCATCTGTAGGTCCTCCACTGACCTGTCACTTGATACAGCATGGTTTGGTGTGTATACACCTCAGCATCGTGGGTCACAATCCACAGTTATATTGTGGGTATGCATGCAGTTATGGCTATGCAATGTGTCCATATTATGCATTGTACAGCAATATAGATGCCTCATGATGCAATGCAATGGCACATTGTCTGTACTTCACACTGTATACCAATGTAGACGGCTCACACTACCCTTCCATGTTTATGCACATTTGCTAAACATGCATTCTGTCTGTAGGGCATACAGACAACACCGCAATGTGATGCCCATTACGATGGTGTACATGTGTCAGGACACCATTGTGTCAGAAATGTATGCATGTTAATGCACACGTCAGCAGATTACATGTCAAGGTCACGTCAGCCATGTGTACTGTTATCCTGTTCTGGTTCACATGGTGTATCACGGGGATGCATGCATACTACCATGATTGTGTGAACTGCATGGCTACTGATATGACACCTGCTTGCTGCAGTGTGCACCCCAGGAAGGTATGCTTACTAACACTATTAATGTCTGAGCTGCATGCCCTCTGCCGTATCACAGGCATGCTGCATGCCATCTGTCAAATCACATGCATGGTGTGTGTGTGTGTGTGTGTGTGTGTGTGTGTGTGTGTGTGTGTGTGTGTGTGTGTGTGTGTGTGTGTGTGTGTGTGTGTGTGTGTGTGTGTGTATGTCTGTGTGTGTGTGTCTGTGTGTGTGTCTATTGTAATTTAGAGTCTTTCTTTGCATTCACAGGTGATGTAGGTGCGTTACCCTCCTGTGGTCCATCTGATGTTAGTGTCCCCACAGATACTAGCAGTGATGAACATATGCATGAGGTACAGGCAGGGTTGTCAGGGGCTGAATCTGTGCCAATGGTTGCCATCCCAGCTATGTCCCCCTCATCCCTGCACACAGTTCTGCTGCCAACACATACCACATCACCAGTGGCCATAGAGGAAGGATCTGTTAGCATGGAACAGGAATGTGTGGTGGCTACAGAAGGTATGCTACACACCATGGTGTCAGTATAATGACTGCAGATGTGCCACACAGGCATGTGACCGGTGCTGCTCGTAGGAGGACCTCTGGCAGACATGCACCTGCAGGACAGAGCTCAGCAGCTGTGACTGTCCCACAACCTCCTGTATATGGCTGACACATGCTTTACCTGTGTATATGCAGACACACACACTTACCACAAACAGCTATGGCTATCACATACACACACCCATTGCACCACCATTGGGCCATGCAATAACCATTGTCCCTCACACACACACACCTACATGTACATTGGATGGCTCTATGACAGCTCTGGACATGTTAACACAACACCCTGTGCATATGATGTCACCTGTGCCACCACCTGTGATGTGTAACATTGATGCAGGATCTGACTAACCTGGTGCTGCTGCACATGGTGGCTTTATTCCACTGTATTGATTTTAGCGTGCTGTTAACACACAGTGTGTTACTTCCGGGTGTACTTCAGCAGGCATGATGCATTGCAGCTATGACCATCACTGTAGCATAGTTTACAGCACTGTTACTTCTGATGATGTAGTCTCGATCCATGTGCCATTTCACTGATGTGTGCAGTATTGTCAGCATGTGTGTCTGTGTGTGCAGTACGTGTGTGATGTGTGTAGTACACATGTATACATGCTTACAAACGCATACACGACATTACACGGGCTTCACCATTCGTTCACTAGCTTACTCATTCTTCCACACGTGTACACAGGCTAACATGTGAGCACACATGCTTACTCAGGCTTACTGGCGCACATGGGCGCAGACACACTGTGGGCAGGCTTGCAGGTCACATCGGTGGTATCCATGGCGTACACTGTCAGTCTCCTGACGTTCCCTAGGATAGCTCATGACACGTCTCTTCCACTGAGTACTGACAGCACATATGTGACACTGCTCCGGTGAGGTTACAGTGTTTTGTACATACACACTCATGTTGTCACCTATCTTCTACTCTAATAGTCCCCTTAATCTTCACTACACTGTAGAGGCTTGGCCCATATGGCATGACATGTTGTGATTCACTATCCTCAGCCTCACTTGCCTCACATTGCCTACACATGCTTTGTTACATCTCTGACAGAGCGCTTCCACACATAAGTACCAGTACACAGTAGCCATGTTGTCTCCAGCTTGCCATTCATCTGCATGGCATACTAACATCTAACTAAACCTACATTTTGTATGTATATTATCCATATGTCTTGTTTTGAAGTGCAGCGCGTTCTCATGGCACTGCGCTATGCTTCCACACCAGGGATCAGGGGAGGACAACTACTGGTTCATTGATATCCAATGGAGAAAGCCGCCACTGGCCTTGGACTTGGACATTGGCATGCTTCTTCGACTGTATTCATACTGTATTTGCAGCTGTCATTGCTCCATTTAGCAACGTGCAAAACATTACTCGCATAACATCCGGGTACATTTCTGCACATAACTTTGCTGTTGCACGGACAACTTACTGTTTCATGTATCGCGTAATTACCGTACCACCTGTCCCACTTTGTGAGGGACAGTCCCTCTCTGGGCAGTTGTGTCCTGCAAAAAATGTGAGAAAAGTGGCAAATGTCCTGAGAGTTTAGTACAAAATTATTTTCTATATTTTATGTTATAGTTGCATAAAACAGTTATTCTGTATCTGAAACACCTAAATGTTATAAGAAACAGAATAAGGAACTAAAATGCTATAAGAATAGACTTTTATTCAGGCAAACAACTGAAGTTCTGTCCTTTGTACTGGCCGTGGGTATGTTTTGCCCTGCAAAATCTGATGTTTGTAGCACAAATGTCCCACTTTGGGCATTTGGAAAGGTGGCAACCCTATCATGACATCATTTGCATAGCTTTCACATACAAATGGGGTATGTTGCAAATCCCAACATTGTCCGTGCAATGTTCATGTTACGGGCGGTCTTGCACCCCCCTACAGGTGTTTGCTGAATAGCCTGGCAGTCATCTTTCCTTGCTGTACTCTCACTGAATCTGGAGGCTTCATGTATCATGGCCTAGGCTTTGCTATGTGCTATGTCTATTTGTGGTGTATGCATGGCTGTGGGTATGTCCCACTGTCATCATTGGTAAAGGTGACACTCTATAGGTACTTCCTGTAGACTGCTGTGTCATTTGACATGTCAGCACATACCTGCGGATGAACTTCCTACTTTAGCGCTTTTCATACCTTCTGAGTTATCTTGCAGTCGATAATGCTGTTTCCTCAGACATGTATCTGTTTCAGATCATACCTATCACCCTCCTAGTGTAAAACATCTGTACAAAGCCTAACATGATGGGGGGACAGATAGGCGCAGATTCTACATATTGCTCTTACAAATGTAGATAGTTGACAGTATTATAGGTTTTGCATTAGTATGACCTTTCTGAGGGATTTGGGATCTTAAACACATATGTTTATCATTATTTAATGACGTCAGTTCCCTGGTATTTGGCAGACAGGTACAGATTGTGAGAGGAACACACCACACATATGAGGCATACATCTGCACATTTGCGAGGTATGTTTCTGATACTGGACATCAATTTCCTTACGCCAATACACACAATACATGGCACCATCACAGGCCAGTTACCATTACATTCCTATTGCAGGACACACCCACTCACTGGGTTATATTCCTCACACAGGCCAACAGGTGCTTATCCACACTAATTATTCCATCATGTACCTTATGTGTACGCCGGTATTTGCGCTTTCCGTCAGTAGCAGAGCTCACGTACGAGTATGGGGGACTGGACACTGTATCGGTGACACTGCATGACAGACTGAGGGACACATGTCTTTTGAGTCTACTAACCTTCCACATTGACTTTTACAGGCCATACATTGTAATTCACATTTGTGGACAAACATGCTTATGACTTGTACATGTTTTGTCATTTGTGCTGATGTCTTTCTTCTCACCTGTCCACCTAGTATCACTAGTTCTGTACATTTCATTAGGACGGGTTACCTTCATGCCTCTCACCTGTACACATTATGGGTATACGCCCTGGGGTTTGACCTGTGATTCTGTTACATTTGTCATGATAATGTGACTTTCTGGTAGATTGCTGGAAAGCCATGATGGACTGTGTGGTTAGGTAATCATGACTGACATTTCTATTTCAAGATTACTAACTCTCATAACATTCATATTCCTGACTATGCAATTATTCTATCAACGGTCTGACTTTGTCTGAGGTATATTTAATATAGTCCCTATTTGTCTGTCGTGTACTATGCCTTAGTCCAGCTGTCTTATTCTGACATTCTGGCAGGTATGGTTACCATCTTGGTCGTACGCATGTCCATCCATGATAATTGCCTACATGACACTGATATAGGTCCCTACGTCTTTCCCCAATGGTTTACACAATATCCAGTAGATGGGTTGCACCTTTTTGGAGAATGTAGGCGTGTGCTATACCCACATAGGTATATTGATCATTCCCATGGGGCGTACCTAATAGATCTGTGCCAACCAGCACCTTGACCCAATTCTGCATACCCATGATTCCCATACCTGACACACCTCCGCAGTACCCATTAGACATGTTTAATGTGAGCGATAATAAAGTGTGAGGACATTTCCGAGCACTCCCCACTCTGTGGATATCAGCTCGTATGTCATACATTCAATCGACCCATGTGTTATTACCCTTGCACCTGTTACTGTTGCATGTACACCTATATCGTAGTTGCAGGTGTGACTTCTTTTGCATCAATGACGGTTGGCACTTCATACAGGATCAATTTTTGGGGTCCTGCAAAGGACACCTATATTCATGTTTAACGTGTAGAACTTGTAGGCCCTGTCACACTGGTACTTTCCGGGCAATGGTTTGGAAACCATCGGTGTATTCTCCTTTCATGCATGTCTGTCTGTCTATCCATATTAGCTATACCATGACCTATTTATGTACATGTGTTATATGTACAGGGACATATGTTTGTTGTGTATATATCTATTCATGTATCGTGTGTGTATAGATTTATATATGTACATATATACATATGTCTGTACATTCCCCATCTCGTAATTTGCTTTGGATTATGTCTGTGGATATATGTGTATATATATCTCCATATCATACCTTTCAACTGTACAGATTTCCGCTGCATGTACAGCTGTTTGCCTCTTATCTTTGGTCCGTTTTTCATAACCTTGTGTCTATCTGGCAAGTTAGTGGCATATCATTAAAGACTGACATTGGCAAATAATGACAAACATTTCAGGTTACGACTTCATACCCTTCAGAGAATCCATGCTAGTGACACACCTGTTATTCTATCCACTTTCTATGTTTGTTAGGGCAATATCTGGGGATTGTCCCTATTTGTACCAGTTGTTGTCATGGCTTTGTCCGGTTTCGTACTTTACGGGTTTAACAGGTATGAGCCATGTACATAGAACGTGGGGAAAACACCATTCATTTTCTATTCTGTGAGCGGATTACATACGCGCAGGCGCATTTGCATATCCTTATTGTGAGTTACATGTGTTTCATAGATAATTGTACTTCCATGAACTATCATAATTCTGACCGTAACAGTTACATATCTGTATTCCAGTTTACGGACTACTGCGAAACACACGTTCACCTTTACATATTTAAATGTGTGTACTGCACGAACGCTTTCATTACACTTTCAAGTTATATGTGCAGTGGTCGTAGGTCAACCGGGACTGCATTCACGTTGGCCAGATACCGGAACCACTATTCTATTGGTGTTCTCCCTCATTGATATGCATACCCATAGTACTTAGCTACATCAACATATGCCTCACCGCTTCACCTACGACACAGGCATCCATTCTCCTGCTGGGAAAAAGGCAGTACTACATATTACACATTCCCTATTGCCTACTGCTGTGGACTCCGGCTGCATTGTTAATCACTCCGAGGATATGCAGAACACCAAGGCATATAGTCCAGCCACATACAGGTCTTTGATTGTCAGGGTGTTCATGTAGTGATCTGGATTTGGGCTTGTCCACCTGGTGAACGGAACTTCCCTGGCCGAGGTCAAATGTCAGACGAAGCATATGGACAGGGATTATCTCCCTATTTTGAGGTTTTACCTGTGTTTATAGACACAGGTGTTTGGGCACCTGTCAGCAGCTTATTCTGTTGGCATTACATATTATGGGCGGGGTTGTTATAGTCCATACTCCACGGTGAGGGGTGTTCCCATTCACATTTAACTATTACCTGTATACAGTCATACGGGGATTATTATTTTTGGACATGACATGACTACAGGTATGCAGTTGTACATTACACAAGTGTGAAGGGCTATTCCTGTAAATATGTATGGACCATACCTCTCAACCTCTTAGAGCACCGAACCTGCACAAAACCTACATGATGGGGGAACAATTAGGGACACATTTTAACAATTGCTCTTACAAGCTTAGAACATTGATAGAATGCTAGGTTTTGCATTAGCATGACTTTTCTGCAGGTTGTGGAGTCTTATACTCAGGATATTTCTCATTATTTAGTGACGTCAATCCTCAGCTATTTACCACACTGGTGCAGATTGTCGGAGGCACACACCAACACTATGGGGTGAACCTGTGGTCATTCTTAGGGTTGCCACCTTTTCAACTGCCCAAAGTGGGACATGTTCTGTAGAGATGTCAGATTTTCCAGGACAAAACATACCTACAGCCGTGCATAGTACTGAACTTTAACCTTTTTTGTACATATAATAGCTTATTCTAGTAACATTTGAATTGCTTATGCTACTTCACATAACATATTGAGGATTCATATATAAAATAACCATTTTATGCGACTATTAAAGTAAATTAGGAAATAAACTCTGAGGACATTTGCTATGTCTTGATTTTTTTCACAGGACACAACTGCCTACAGAGAGATTGTTACTCGCAAAGTGGGACAGGTGGTGACCCTAGTCATTCTGCAAATATCCGGACAGTTGAGTGGCATGGCACGGACCTCTGTAATATGCTGTTGTGTTCTGGCACGGCAGTAGCTCAGCATTAAAGACTGCAGTCAGAATGTGCTGACAGACAGTTGGGTTTCAGACTTCATACTCCAGACATTAATGCCAATGTGCAAACTGTTATTCTATCAAATTCTATGTTTCTAAGAGATATGTTTACAGATTGTCCCTGATTTTGGCCCTTTGTCTCACTTATATTCACAGCTCTGTCCAGATATCTTGCTCACACAGGTTGACAGGTATGGTCAGTCATGACTGCACACAGTCAGTGTCCCTCACACTTAATCAGGGTTGACCTGTTTATGTAGTGTCTTCCTCGCCCTCATGCCGTTTTCCACTTTGCAAATGTGTGCATTATATTCTCCCTCCTATTCGTGTCTGGACACGTGCGTCACGGGAAGGTATTTTATCCTGGGTGATAGGTTATGCATGCCCACTTAGGGCTGGACAGTGTCATGGACCTCCACTGCACGTTCTGACTTGTGTCCAGATATCTACTGGATTGGACATCATGTCGTCATACCCATTCTACTATTTACACAAGTTGGTCATCCCATGAGGGATATCCCAAAAATTGGTTAAAACCAAAACAAGTTAGATAACGGAGATTTTTTTGGCTGCACGAAAACGTGCAGGGGGTTTTACCTGCAGGGGATACATGGTTTGCAATCCTGACACTGCCTAGGATGACAATACCTACTACATATGTGTAGGGGTCACTGTGTGTAGCTGTTTCTGCAACAAACCAGTGGACCAAGAACGGCTGGATTTGGTGGACGTTCTGGTATGGTGGCAGGTTGTGTGTTGTGGAGAGTATGCTGGGTAGGCTATTATGCATCCAGGTGTGTTGCGTTTGTTATGGCCAGTTCCATCAGGACCCATCTGCGGTATGTGACGGTGCCGTATCTATACATTTGTCTCGCATATTTCCATATTCATATGTTTGTGGGATTGTGTTCTACACTATGGCCTGTCTGCTTGTCTTGCAGCTGTTTCTACATGAGGTTGTGTTTCTTTCCACTTCACCCGCTGCCCCCTCATACACCTCTGGTTCACCTTTTCTCCATACGACACAAGTATCGCCTTTGAGGAATTTACCATTAAACACACACCCCTCACACGTGAATTACTCACACCCCATAGAGCACTACTTTGGTTGTTGGCCCATGACACGGCCAGAGTTACACATTGACTACCCTACATGTGTCTGGTACCTTTATGGTTGTGTGGACTACCCTGCCATGTTTGCTTTCCACATGCTATACCTCACGCACATAGGTATATGCCCTTACTTCACTTTCATTACTTGGTTGGTGTATCCGGGTACTACCTGTTCGACTGTGTAACATGCATGTTCAGATTATACAGCTGACTCCGGAGTTTGCCAGCCTGTTCTACTCATTGGTAGGATGGCACATTTTCCTATGTCCAAGCTATTCCTTACACATGTATGACCGTTGTGGACATTGCCTCCCCACAGTCAACGGTTGTGTTTCCACCTTTTCAATTGGCCACAGTGTGACATAGGGTTACCACCTATCCCACTTTGCGAAGGACAGTCCCTCTTTGGGCAGTTGTGTCCTGACATGTAATTGTCAACATGGCAAATGTCCTGAGATTTTAGGACAAACATATTTCTTATATTTTATGTGATAGTTGCATTAAACAGTTAATTCTGTATCTGAAATAACTGACTGTTATGAGAAACAGAATAAGCAATTAAAATGCTACAGGAATACGCTTTTCTGTAGGCAAAACAGTTATGTTCTGTCCTTTGTACTGGCCATGGGTATGTGTCAGCCTGTACAGTCTGATGTCTGTACCAAACATGTCCCACTTTGGCCATTTGTAAGGGTGGCAACCCTACTGTGACAGTTGCGGTGAACACAGCATATTTTACAGGCCGACACATACCCACGGTCAGTTCGGCAGATAGAACTTACAATTCATGCCTATATCTAAGCTTATTCTTGTAGCATTTCGGTATCTTATTCTGTTTGTTATGACATTTATGTATTATACGTCCAATGAAATATGTTTAATGCAACTATTGCATGATGTCTATGGAGGAATTATGTCCTATATTCTATGGACATTTGCAAGTTTTACATGTTTGTGTCAGGACACATCTACCCACAGAGGGACTGTCGCTCGCAAAGTGGGATAGGTGGTAATCTTGGTCGACGGCACGGATCATACTGTTCCTTTCGGCCTACATGTGTCCGTGTTGTTATGGCTTGTTTATATGCTCCTTCTGTTTCGTTTACATGCATAAGCTATTTCCTATCACATTTGGTATGTGAAATACGGACATACCTTTTGTATGTGACTATTACATGGCTTGTGGGATATGATTCAGACATACGGTCACTACCTATATCTACATTTCTCCTTGTGTATTTTGTTATGGACACATCTGCACAGCTATGTTCCCTCCCTCAAATTATGGGTCGGCTGGTGACCCTCTCCATTGGACTGGACGTACCTACTGGCGGCGCACTAACATCTGATGCATTTCACTTCCACATGGTATAGCTATCAACACTATGTTGGACTACAGGCACACGGTTTTCCTGTCATTTGTTCATGGGTAGGGACCCGTTATTCCCTACCATGCATTTGTGTTTGACTCTTCATTTTCTGTTCGCAGGGACTCTGCTTTGCATACGTTTCAGCCTCCATGGACACTGATAGGTACGATTACTATTGCTGGCAGAATATAATATTCAGCAGTTTAGGTTGCTCCCCGAAAGCCGACATTGACATGCCTCCCTGCGCAACTTCGATATGCCCCTTGCACTCGCGCACATTTCCTATGCATGTGGCTGTGGTGGCTGCGCGCCTTCATTAATATGCATATGGCGCGTCTACTCCACATCTATGCCGCACGGCCGGCGCAAGCCTTACGCCAGACTTGCGCCGAGCTTCATGAATCCGGAGGACTGTGTACATATTGGTCAGTGTTCATTACTACTAGACCCCCTCCCTTGTCACTTTTCATTATTCTGAGTTTCTGATTATTTCTTATTTCCAGCAAACATTTTCTTTCATCTATTGTCATATTAAATATTTGTAACATTTACTTTTTGCTAATAGAGCTCTAATTTCAGTCTCACAGATGCTAACAAGAAGGTTTTACAAACTAAGAAACACTGGTTTGCACATTATGTAATAAAAAATTCAAATTTAACTTTCTAGTGTATTGTTTCAGTTCCAACAAAGTTCGTCCACAGTCTGCCCTTCTTGGGTACAAAATTAAGTCCAAGAGACAACACCTTAATATGCAATGAAGTTAAATGAAAATCAGATAAATTAAAAATACAAGTGTTGTCATTACTGTTTGCATTCAATTGTACATTATGATCCAGAAAGTGTTGATTCCCTGGTTCTCATGGCTCTTGTTTTCACCCCTCTCTTCTCAGTTTGAAATAAAAAGGTTTTAGACTTAGCACCATTCATTTCATTAAGTATTCCTTCATGATTAACGAAGCAATTATCAGTTTCCCTCACCATTTCAGCTCCTCTTAGGCTAGTTTCATTTGAAGTGCTGGATGTACTTATAGAATTGCCACAGGAACTACTCTGTATATTTTGCCCCCATGGAATTCTTATAGCTGATTTGTTATGAGAGCTGTCAGTCATTGTTTTACTCATAGAAGCATTTAAACGAAAATTACTGTTGGAAATAAAACTCTTCTTGTTATTGTTTTTATTTTTAACCATAGAGTAAGAATAAGCTGCTGAATTTTCATAAGCAGCTATATCCCTCACTAACTTATTATGTTTATGTGTAATAATGGCTTGTTCATGTTGTTCAACATCACGAAGACAAGCAGAGTAATAGACATTCTTACTGCTTTGGGTACATAACTATTGATCTAATTTCATAATATCAGCTCTTAGGTTATCCATAATCTTTTTTATTATTGTCTATTAACGATGCTAGCAATTTTAAGCCACCCTGGTTGAAAAAATCAACCATAACAATATAAAAAGAGTCAGTCACATTAATTCCATTAGTGCATTTAAAAAATCTTAGTCCTTTAAGTACTATTTTCAGTTCAAAACATCTTTCTAGATATTTATTCTCCAAGTCTAAACTTCTATATTTTTTCAACAGTCTGAACATTTTATCACAGGATTCTTTATATTTATTATTAATTCTGGACATGGTGTTAAAGCTAGAATAAGAAAATGGATCTTGTCTGCTATTAGGAGCTGAAGCAACATCCACATATTGGATATTTTCATGCTGTTCTTGTTCATGATTAACTGTGATACTGGTCTCTGTATTCTGGTCAGTTCAATAACTGTCACTCTATCATCTTCAGAACTGATGGCCACCTCTTCAGGTCTGCTGTTTATAGGTACCAATTTCGTTAAGGTTTTCTGAATGCCCAACATGGTATTAAGTAAAAGTTGAATAACATAAGAACTTCCGGTGCCAGAATTAGCTAATAAGGTAGAATCCATCGCAGTGTCAGGAGCAGCCTCGGCCATGAAAAGCAAAACCATGAACCACAGGAACACTTCAACCAGTATAATAACCAGAAACAAAACCAAAATACTGGCGATGGCAAGAGGAATGAAACAATAACCAAACTTCTTTAGCGTATAGTTTATTTTCAGCACTTTCATCTTACGACTTCTTCAGAACTAAAAACAGCACTTAAAAACTTCTGTACTTATATATACATACTCATTAACACTTCATTACATCACACCATTAACCAATTTCTATTTAAAGTGTCACAGTAAAATTTAAAATCTTAAACCTATAAAAAACATTATTTATTTACACACAATTTCCTATATTTCAAAAGCATTTGCTATTAATAACTTTATTCAGTCCTGGTGTTTTATCTGCCTGAAGTTGTATCTGTCACCAGGTTTCTCTTTGTTCTAAAAAATTATTAAAATCACCTCCTCTTGCATCTAACTTAACTATTTGTAAGACTGAAAAAATACATTTTTTTGTATGTCCTGCACTCGACTGTGTGCCTGTATAGTGCTTGAAGTGTTAATGAGTATATAAGTATGGAAGTTTTTAAGTGCTGTTTTAGTTATTGTTTCATTCCTCGTGCCATCACCAGTATTTTGGTTTTGAATCTCATACTGACACCAATGTTCTCCAGGAGGGGCTGACACAGACAAACAACTGGTGTCAAGGTCATGGACTAAAACTAAATGTCAAGAAATGCATAATATTATCCTTTAGGAAGTCATCCATCCCTGGTAACTATCATATTGACAGCACACCCCTTAGAGCTGACCCAGTAGTCAGGGACTTAGGGAGACACATAGATAGTAATCTAGCCTTTGATCATCACATGTCTACAGTGGTGAGGAAATCATTCTATGTTTCGCAACTTATAAACAAATGTATGGCATCTAAGTCCAAGGAAGTCATTGTTCCACTGTATTCATCATTCATCAGACCAGTCATTGAGTACAATGCCCCCTTTGTTATGTACCTAACCAGGCATATCCAACAATTGGAAAGTCCACAGACGTTCCTCACTAAAAGAATACAGAGTGTAAGTAATATGTCCTATGCAGACTGCCTCACAGCCCTATCACTGTATTCTGTCTCCTACAGGCTTTTGAGGGGAGATCTATGCCTGGCATACAGGGCATTGTCAGATACCACTCTGATGGACCTCCTGCATATACACAAAACAAGCAGTACCAGAATTATCTTGCCTGTCATATAAATAGGACCTGCTGGAGAGACAGTTATGTATCCCAGATACTACCCCGTCTATGGAACAGGCTCCCCATCCATGTGAAGCAGACTTCCTCCCTAACCCAATTCAAGTGCAACTTGGACAATTTGATGGGAAACTGGAAATTCATCCCTGGTTTGGCACCTATGTCTCTGATGGAAACAGGTAACCTGTAAATGATTCATCTCACAGGCCCATGCTTACACTTATCAAGGGTATCAGAACTTTTCAGAGATTTGGGATGCATGGCTATGCCTAAAAAGACCCTTGTGGTCTTTAGCCTAGTAAATACCTATGAACCTATATTAGCACTCTCATGTACGTCATGTGAGCAGTATGATACTGCCTGGCGGAACGGAATTGTTGTTAGTGAGAGGTAGGACGCTGCTAATATGTGTGTGGACAGCATTCTAACTGCTACCTAGTTTGGGAATATGTGCTGTTGAATTTATTAAAAGAGCTTATGATGTAGGTGAGCATTCAGTCACGTTGTTAAGTTGTTTGATGTATGGCTATGTTGATGTGTTACCATGTTTGTTAATAAAGTTGGTCAAAGTCATGATCATTGGTCTTTCTGTTCTTTATGGGTGGGAATGTTCAGCAATAAATCAGATACTTATCTCAGACTTAATAATCACTATAGTGATCATCTTTATTTGGTGTTATATTACTAACATCTGAAATGTTTTGCCTCCAGATCTAAGACAAGAAAAATGAGCATAATATTCTTAACACAATTAAAAACTGCTTTGCTCAAAATTAGATTTACCAAATATGTAATACATAATTAAAATATTATAACAATGTATGTCTTATGTATTTATTATTTATTTATTATGTTTTTGTTTACCTGGTTTGTCAGACTAGGTTCAGTCAAAAACCTGGGTAGTAAATATTTAACATATTACCAACATTTTTAAACAGAAATTCAGTAATGCAAATGAACAGACATTAAGTAATACACAATTACATGTACATTTGTGAATTAGATTCCATTCGTATGAAAATAAAGGCAAATATTACAGTAGTAAAGACACTTATGCATTAGTAGATGTTGAACATTGAGCATTTGAAGAAGTGTATTAGTGGGTTTGTCAGACTAATAGATCATTTTGTTAAGGCTTATAAATTCAAATGAAATGGAGTTGAAGGAAGTAACTAGGTAGAGCGGAAAATGTTATTATTGTAGTTAAGTGGTGGGATATTAAGCAGGTTCAGAGACAATTTTACATCGACATGATTATTGGCAAAGGTTTTATATTAGAAGTGTAGAAGTGGGGGGTGAGTTGTGCTACAAAACTATGTATATAGCTGGGTGATGCTAGTAAAACTATTCTGGTATTGGTTTAGACTGGTTTTGGGACATGGGATTTTAAAT
This sequence comes from Protopterus annectens, assembly GCF_019279795.1. Classification (NCBI taxonomy): domain Eukaryota; kingdom Metazoa; phylum Chordata; order Ceratodontiformes; family Protopteridae; genus Protopterus; species Protopterus annectens. The sequence goes on along the minus strand of NC_056735.1, from coordinate 1,341,010,727 downwards.
GAAGAGAAATGGTTTGACAATATGTTAAGCTGAAGATAACAATGGCATTTATCCTAGAAATGTACAGGAGCAGAAACATTGATTTGATTGGTGATGTTTTAGTTGTGTTTTAAATGAATAAGCATTTTGAATGGATTTCAGTGTTAGTGCAATGTGGTTCCATAGTTTTTATATAACTTAGAAACTGATGTAAACAACAGGTCAAATTAGACAAAATTGCATTCTTTCACTTACTTCAAGTCAAACATCACCACAATTCCGAGCAATTCTGGACAACCATAAAAACTCTGCTATCGCCTGGTCAAACCACCACCCCATCTCCTATCACAAACAATGACACAGACCCCACAGCCACCCAATTCAACATACTCTTCATTCAATCTGTCCTCTCTCTACTAGAATCTAAGCCCCCCTCCCAACTCTGTATCACACCAGCAATACTCACAATACCCCTCTCTTTTCTTTCCACCAAATTCTTACCTCAATTATCAAAAATTGCTTTCAAATATTTAAAAACACTGCATCAGCTGCATACAAATTCCCAGCCGCATACCTTAAGTTAGCTCCCTATTTCCTGCCATAACTTAATCTCAATACTCATAAACAGATCTGCCACAGAAAACTATATACCCACTATCTGGGAAAAGTCACATATTATACCACTTCACAAAGGTGTATCAGCCACAGACCTCTCCTTAGCATTATTTTACTTTCTCCCCATCCTTCTCGATGCATCGCCTATACTAACCAATGTTCAAACAATCCTACTAAATAAATTAGAGGCAGCTTTAATAAACTATCCAGGTTCACAGCTAATGTACCCTACCATACACACCACTGCTTAAGACTAAAGAAGCTCAGCTAGCTAGAAGTGCCTAATCACCTTACATTCACTCAGTATCAAATTGTCCACAAAATAATACACAAACCACACACATGTCCTTCTCTGCAAAGCATTCTGAAGCAATACTCCCCGTCACATTGCCTTCACTCAGGTAATTGGAGCCTACTATTAACTTCCAGATCCAGTGGTATAGCTGGTGACTTTCTGTACTCTTTCTATGTCACCAGACAGTGGAACTTCTTGCCTATCCCACTAAAACAGGACAGCTGTGCATTTAGCTTTAAGCACAACCAAAAATAACACAGACTCCTCCTGGCTCTGTTCTTATTCACACCCTGACTGACTCCCTCTCTCTCTCTCTCTCTCTCTCTCTCTATCTATCTATCTCTCTCTCTGTCTCTCAGACCTCTAGACTATCACCAACCCCTAACTTTCCATCTCTTTTATCTTATCATATAAATGTAAATAAATCCTATCTATATTTATAATTGTATACTGCTTTCATCACTCCCATGTAAATGCTATACATGTAAATGCAGCCTGTTTATTAGTGTATAATACTCCTACAGAAATCAAATTGTATTAACCTCTGTCTTGATTGTATTACCCATTGCGTGATTCTAAAACCCAGTTTCTGCTGACATTGTTTTTTCTCTGTAATTTTTTTGTAATTTTTGTAACTTTAATGGAGCTTTTCTCACCTGGTCTTCAGCTGAAAATGGGCATGAGTATACAGTCAGACCACCCCACCAAACAAAAGGCAATAAAATAAATAAATAAATAAATAAATAAATACATGTTTGAATACAGAGAGTCAACTGCAGTATTAGATGGTTTGGTTACAGTGATTAGTGATTTTTCTCTAGAGCATAAAATTCTTCTGGGAGAGTAGTATTGTATTACGTTGTTAAGGGATGAACAATTTTCTGGCTTATATTGAAGTCTGTATATTGTACTTAGTTAAGAAAGAGCTAGGTGATGTGGTAGTTTTAATCAGTTTAATTCTCTAAATGGTCAGTTGTTGGTTCTGTTGTTATAGTTTACTGCAGATTTGGCTATTTCATTATAAGTTTGGACAGTTGTGAGACTTGAAGGTTAGTGAAGATTGGAGCAGCACAGAGGAGAGATGGCAGTGAGAGAGTTGGGTCTGTACATCTTCGGACTATGTTAGTGAGGTATAATGTACCTAGTTTTTGATGTTTTTTTAACCACATGTGATACATGGTGGTTGAATTTCAACTGATCATCTATGACAAAACCCAATCATTTTGTGTTGTTTACATCACCATCTATGAGATGCAACCAGTGTTGTAGTATAGATAGTGGGAAAATTTTTATACATTCAGACACTGGGAAGCAGTTTAAGTTTTGTGTAACAGCGAACTGCAATAGTATGAATGCGGTATACCTGGCAACATGCAATCTCTGTTCTTGCTTCTATGTGGGCAAGATGAACTGAGAACTTCGATTCAGGATAAGACAACATCTCCTGAGCATTAAGAAGTTAGATCTGAACAATGCATTGGTTAAACATGTATCCATGAAAGGTGCTTCACATACCTTTAAATTTTTGGTTATGGAAAATATAAGAGAGAACATTAGGGGTGGAGACATAATTAACAGGACAGAAACCTCTTAGACCAGATGGATTATTAGATTACAGGCAGACAGAGGAAGAAGCTTGAATGATAGGATTCCCATTAAGCCTATATTGAGGAATAGGACACTTCATAAGTACCTGTGCGATGTGGGAAATATATAAAATATGTTATAACTGTGATATGTGTCAAGTGATTTTGGACATAAATTGATATGTTCATGTATGTTTTTTATATATATATTTTATACATCTTCTTATATATATTCATATGCACATATATACTTTTATATATATGGTTGTGCATTTGTATATATATATATATATATATATATATATATATATATATATATATATATATACAGTTTTGTATATATTGTCTTTTGGTATGTATTTTTGTGAATGCATTTAGTCTATGTAAAGTGCATTTTCTGAAGGTGTAGTGAGTCTATTGTATTAATTTGAATGTTTTAATTGCCTAATTAATGGAGTACTTTGATAGGCTGGTTTGCTTTGATTTACTATTTAAGTGTATGATCTATGTAGTTGGCTGTTCAAGGTCTGAAGAAGTGGTGCTTAGGCACCATGAAAGCGCTAACCGAATAAAATTTTCTTCATTTTAGTTGTGGCCTCTGTCATTTGGATGGATCTTTGGATGTTATTGTGTTGCTTTGTTTTTTTTTATTTTATTCATTCCTTGTTGACTAGGGTAAGGTACTGATCCAAATGGAACATTTTCAGGCTTATTGCGATAGTGTACATGTTGACACAAAAGCACAAGGTGCATGCAAGACCACATTAAGTAAAGATAGAATTAATAAAAAATGAAAATATCAAATCACTTAATCACTTAAAGAGATATATATTTTGGAGGTTAGTAACCAATAGTAGAAGAACAGAACAGTAGTAGCAAGTTAACTAATGTAAAACAAACAGAGTAAATGTAATAAAAGCTTAGATTGGCTTATGCAATACAATTTAATAAAATGTAATGACATGGATACAATTGCAACATTTTTATTTAAAGTATGCACAGGAAGAGTACTTCCAAAATAGGTGGGGCAGGAAATGGTGGTGATAGTGGATTAAGGGGCTGGTGGGGTAGAAATGAGTTAAAGTTGAAGAAGAAAGGGTACTGAAAGTTATTAAATATAAACAAAGTTGCTGAGTTTCTCACTGTTTCTAATAGAAAAATTAGGATAATATCTGATATAAAATATAGTTCTCAGTGAAAAGGAAAGCTGGAATGAGCTTTTGTATGTCTGTGAGTACCATTATAGGTTTGATTTTGAAACCACTGAAGTTAGCCTTAGGGGATGGTTGCAGTAAAGTGTAAGACAAATTATCAAATCATGACTTCAAAATGTCATTGCTGGGAAGTATAAACTGCTTGCTACAGACTGCAGAATATTTGGTATCAATGCTCCACTATGGTCAAACATCTGATAACAAAAAGTATTTTAAGGAGTGATTTCTGATAGCTGTCATTTGGAACTGCATATCTTTGGGGGGCATGCTATATATAAAAGCCAAGGGCAATTACATTATTATTGTTAGACAATCACTGATATGGCTTGTTGGATTCATGGCTTGTTGGATTCCATTGTAGGTCTATCTGACTGAGATCAACCAACTTGAGATAGGTTATTGTGGCCAACAATTCTTTCACTTTCTTTACAATATGATATCAGAAATGCACATAAACAGAAAGTAGTTATCTTTTTTTAGGGGGGGATGATTGGGCTATATGTAATGTAAGGAGCAGTTATTTGAATTCTGTTAAATGATAATTGATATGACTTTGTCATAATGAAGTTTATGTTTATGTCTGAAATGAACGTCCCTTCTCAAATGAGCGCTGGCTCTCAGTATGAACACTGATATTGGAAGACTGTGTAGTAGTATATGATAAGTTACTTATTTAGCTCATTAATGCCTACTGGCAGTGAATTAGTTAAATGTGACATTTCTGATGGCTGGCAGACTGGATTGCAATTGGCTAGAGTTGTGAAACAGAAAGAAAATTAAATATAACATATCTTTCCTATCAACAGGAAATTCAGCATTTTGGATTTCTTGTTCAGCTGACATTATTTTTTCACATTTAACATGCTTAAGCATGGCACTGAATAAAACAAATTCAGTACCACAAAAAACACTGTGTGTTCTTTACCCTACAAGCAGCATTAACTTGACTAGAACAATGTGACTCATGTAACTAGTGTTAAAGGTATGGTTAAATTCACAACATGATCAGCATTATTAGTCAGTAAAAATACAATCATGTTTAAAACTAAACCTACACTAATATATAGTCCCACCTCATTTCAGCTATGCCCATCCCATTAAAATGCTCCCTGCAGCACCATCTTACTTTAAAGTTAATAGCTGCTGGTTATACCAGTTGCTTCAATAATGACATGCACAAGGACTACAGATCTACTCTGAGAGAGAGAGCTACTACTAGTTTACATCTAGCAGAACTTACCAGAGACTAATAGAATGCTACCTGCAAAAACAACTCACCTGAAAGTGACAGTATGAAGAGACAGCAGAAGAACCACATTTAGAACAGTTGTCAACATTCCTAGAATATGTTATAATCTCAAAACATACTATGACTGTAGCAATGATAGAAAAGACTGATTAATGCATGCTGTTACTAAATGATCATGTTATTTTATTTAAAATATGAAATGTATATGTATCTCACATAACAAGCATAGTGCAGATAGTATTAATTTATATTTATTTATTTATATTTGTTTACCGGGGTAGTGCACTAATCAATATTGACCAATTTCAGACTCAGCTTGGGTGAAATGCAAAACATTTGACAAAGAAAAAGTACAGACATGTAAGCAACAGCTGAATAGTTCAGACTAATTACATAGAAATAAATGTATATATACATTCTAGGGAAAAAGCACAGTGCAATGTACAATCAAGCAGAATGTAATGTACAATATATGCATTAGTTTTTAAAGTGTGTCAATCTTCAGTGAATCTTGAGAAAGGAAGAAAAAACTCAAAAAGGAGATAGGTTAGCAGGAGCAATTGGCTTGGATAAAGAAATGCTTTTTGAGTTACACTCTGAATTTGGAATAAGTAAGTGTTGATTTCCTTAATGTCAATAGGGAGAACTTGCCAAAGACTAGCCCCAATATTTAATAAAATCTGTGTAGGCACATTATAAAGCCTACACAGAATGTCACCCATGTCCGTGTACATTGTTCCTTCTAGGCAGCACAGCATGCATATTAATGATGGTGCATTGCTAAGGGAGAGCTGAGAAACATGGGTATTGAATCAGTGTAGGGTGAGGTGTATTGCTTACTGTGTCTGGAGATGAGTAAGAGACTCCCCGGACTTTCCTTTAGTGTTATGTTATTTTGTTTTTTTAATAAAAAAGCATGTTTGCTTGGTGCTACTCAGAGTGCAGCAATGCTAAGTGGTACCCAGACAACTGCCAGACATCTAAAAATAGAAACAGGATCTATTTAATTATTTAAATGTATGTTTAAGCATATCTGAGCATGTTTGTGCAGCGAGGTACACAGACCTGCTTATAATTGGCTCAGTGTTATATGTAAAGGTATACCTGATATCTGAATATCCATGTAGCTTAATGGGTAAAGTCACGGCTCCATGTGTAGTAGGTCCAGGGTTTGAACACATGGAAGGCAAATAAGTATTTAATTTTAATATACACATTTTGTAGACTAATTTAAAATATAGCTCCACTGCCCTCTGCTAAGCTCTGCTGAGACCTGTTAAGACCTGCTAGGTGCCGCATAAACATGACAATCGCTGCCAATGTTTATGCACTGCTCGGCACTGTTTGGCTGGTTTGTGTGCTATTAAGCACCGCTAAGACTATGGCTCTGCAGTTTTTTGCACTTCTCAGCTTAGCTGTGCTGGTTTGAGCAGTGCTAAGTGATGCAGTGCTTTCTGAATGTTGCCCAATAACATGTAAGGGCAGGAAAACAGCCTATATTAAGCCCAATAGGTGGAAATACAGCAGAAGCCATTGGAGCTCTGTCTCTGAAGGGTACTACGGCTGGTGTTGGTGAAGGTGCATATTTTCAGGCACAGTGTTGGGGCATTCTGGAGTCCAGGGACATGGTTGAACTCATAGTTAAAAACCATGATGACCGGTTGCTGCAGGTAAGTTTCCAGGGCTTAGAGTGTAAGGCAGAGGCCTGGGACTGGCTGGCCAGAGAACTCACTAGTGTTAATGGTATCCCCCACACAGGTGAGCAGTATCATCATCACCATGACAGCCTGAAATGTTGAAAGGGGTACCTCTTGGACACCTGGGTCCTAGAAGTATGTAAGTCATTTTACCTGTCTTTCACCAATATCTAATCTGAATGTCTGCAAAACTGGAATGCATAATGATGTGCTTCTTGCCCAACAGCTGCAGAGGAGAGACCTACAATGTTGAGTCACATGCCAGGCACCTGGCCAGGTTACACCATGATTGTGGTGAGTATGGATGTATTATGATAACTGTAGTGAAATAAGCAAGAAAAGGTAAAGCATTAACTGCAATAAAGTATGTACAATAAAGTCTGTAGTGCAATAATTCTGGAATTAGAGCTGTTTTGCAAGAAATGAATAATGCCAACTGTTATGCAATAAAACACTAAACAATACCAGTAACTACATTAAAGTATATACAATGTAGTCTGTAGTGCAATAGTTGTGGAATTAGAGCTGTTTTGCAAGAAATAAATAATGCCAACTGTTCTGCAATAAAACATGAATTAGTACCAATAACACCAAGGAAAATGGTGTACATCCAGGATTGTCTTGTTGTAACCACTGCAGTAGAGCTGTTTGCATTCATTCTGTAAGTTAAGGTGCTGCAGTCAAGTATGACACTGGACTAGTTGTAGAATGCAAATTTAATGGCTGCCAGTTGTATTGTTTAACACGTATAGTACTGTTTAAGGCTGTTTCTAGGCCAATATTTATCACATAATGCCCTATTATCTGTAAACATCAGGTAAGTGAGTTATATGGGTGAGGTAGCCCACTCCATGATCTGATATTGTTTGTTGACTTCACAGATATTTCAGCCCACTAATAATAATGTGTGTACTCCAGCATTGTTAGACTGATATATAGCATACCTACTATCTGTGGAGTACTGCCAGGTCATATTTTGGTTCCAGTTAAGCTCTAGGAAAACATCAGTCAGTCATTAATCAGCAATTACTCAGTAGCTCAGTTTGTTAAATGCTCTTTATATAGTACATTTTGCCACACACATACCTGTGTTCGAATTTGGTGCTAGGTTGGACTAAATATTACTGTAGCAAGCATGTAATTCTCTCTCCACATGAACTAAAGGTAAATGGGTGAGGTAGCCCATATTATGACTAGATAATTGTGTATTTAGATTTCCCAGATTGTTAAAATCATAAGCAAGAATGTGAAAAATCAGCAATGTGCAGTCAGAAATAATATGTGTAATCCTGGTATGGCTGTATGCCTGGAGTGTCTGTTAAAAGTTGCTGCAGTTGCAGTCACTGCTATTGGGATCTATTCCCATGCCTGCCAACCAAGGCATGACTGTTGTTTAGTGTCTGTACTGTAATTAAGTGTCATGATTTCATGTTATATAATTAATAGTGTGTAATCTGCTTGTTACAGGAATACCATGGCAATGAGTACCTAGATTGCACAGTATCACCACTTCATCCCACAGAACACGTTGGTAGTTATATAGGTCCACCTGATGTGCAAGTGTTCTGTGTAGGTGTGTACCTGCAGTTGTTATCGTTTGGCCTATAGTGTCCCATGCATATAGCTTGAGAGGTATGTACGTGCTACATCAGCTACAGGAGACTTGTACTCACTGTAAACATAAAGAAAACACAGACCTGTAGAGTAAATAGTAGTAATGTTGTCAAGGAAGTAAGCTGCAATGTTACTAATGGACTGATTCTCTCTCTCTCCCCACTCCTTATCTTCATTTATTTATTACTGTTATTCATTGGTTATGGTTTACTGTTAACATATGTTGTTACATTAACTGTTTTTTGAGGCATGTGTCATTATTGTTATGTATTATAATGGATGTATATTAATATATCTTGTTTAATTACCTATTTTGTTAGCCTTATGCTGTAACTGTTACCGGTATGCTGTTACACTGTTCAGTTATTTATTGTTGTGGTTCACATAATTTGCATTGGTATGTAATTGCATTATTTCCAATATTCTGCCATGCTGTTATTACTAACAATGTTTTGTTAATAACTAACCTATACTTATTGCTATATCGCTATTACCACAGCACTTTGGGGTTGTCCGGTTCCTAGTGATCTGCCTACTTTGCCTCAACTGGCCATGGCACTGGGTCCTATCACATCTGGGGCCCAAGCCGGTAGTGCCCCCTCTGTTGCCCCTGCACCACCTGAGGTGTTGGATGGAACTACCTCAGGAGATGGGCCCCTGCCTCCCCCTGGGACTAGTGGCAGAGGGGCTGCAGTCACCCAGGATTAACTGTCAGTCATGGTGCACAGGATTGTTCATCAGAGCTATGGATGCTGCCTACACCAGATTGAGAGCACATTTGCTGACCTGATGGGGCAGGCTCACCCTGGCACTCAGCCTCTAGCACAGTCACCCTTGGAGCAGTGTCAACTGTCCCATAGGTGGGGGACATGAGTAAGGCTGCTGCCATCTGGAGGCATGTGCGACTTGGTTCCACAAACCCCTCCCCATCTAAGGTGCTTACCCTCCTCATGTGTCATACACTGCCCCTGTCTGCTGTCTTGTCTGTCTTATCTGTCTGCAAACCCATCCTCTCCTACCCAACTTACCTCCCCATTTGTACCTATGTCCCTTCCGCTACATTCCACTCACACCTTAAAAAAAAAGGGCACATGTCCTCAAAAGAAATATTGCCCCATACGTAGCTCTCCATGTTGCACAAGTGTCCACTGGACACCACTAATCTTTTCTAATTGGCTTGACAACACAGTTATGTTGTCCTCACCCCTCTCTCTCTGGGGTTTGAGGGTCCAAATTCATTAACAAACTCTGTCAAAATGCACAGCTGTTGCTGTATAAGATATGGATAGCTATGGGTCTTTCCTACACCATTCCTGCAAATTCCTAACTGCCTTTCACTATGCTTTTCCCCCTGCTTGCACCCATTTCACCACTTTCTTATCACCCCCTTTTTCTTTTCTTTATGTTTATTTAGCATGGGTTTGTGTGGAGCTAAGCAAAGAGGCATGCCTCGCTGCTTAGCTAAGCTTAAATGAGCTTTAATGATTAAATATGTTTATTACATAGGTTCATGGGTTCATAGTTAGGTACTAGACTATCTGCCCAAAGGCATTTATAAGCCTAGCTGGAATGTATTCGCTTTCGCCAGCACTTAGATTAGTTCCCTATGCTTCTGTGCAGCAGAGCCATTGAAGTGATTCCTGGGGTAAACTTTCTGTTTCCCATCCACTTGTCAAGGTTTCTCTTGAAGAGTGTTAGCTAGCAGCTCTGCCTAATGTAGATTGGAATCTTGTTCTAGAGCATGGGAAGTCTCGAGGACAGTAATCTATCCCTCCGGCACATTCTATTTATTGTTGTGGTGAGGTTTAGATCCCTAGAGCATGTGGCTCGAGGAGATATGGTTTTCTTTAGGTGGAGCATGTCCATCAATTCTGGGTTGGACATGGCCTTGTATGTCAGGCAGAGATCACCTCTGAGTAGGCGCATATAACCAAGTACAGCTGGAGTTTCTTCAGTCAAGCTGCATAGGGCATCTGTTTGAGGCCAGTGATCCTCTTATTGAGGTACTTCTGTGGTCTTTCCAGCTGTTGCAGGTGTCTTGTAAGGTACATCCCAAATGGGGTGTTGTACTCTATGATGGGTCTAATGAGTGATGCATAGAGGGGCACAATGACCTCTTTTGATCTGGATGCAAACCCTTTTGTGATCATGTGGGCCACATAGAAAGATTTTCTAACTACTTTGGCAATGTGATTATCAAAGGAGAGATTACTATCTACTTGGGTCCCCAGATCCCTTATTATGTCTTCTGTATTTAGGGGGCTACCACCTATGTGGTAGTTTGTGGGTACTTTGTTTTTTCCAAAGGGGATGACTATGCACTTTTTGGCATTTAGCTTGAGGCCATGATATTGACACCAGGTATCTATCTCAGTGAGACCCTTTTGGAGGATGTCTGTGTAAGCCGGAGAGTCAGTTATAGCCCCTAGTTTGCAGTCATCTGTGAACCTGGTCAGCCATAGTCCTCCTGTGCTTGCCTGTACCTCTGACAAGTTTATGCCGAACAGGAGGGGTCCTAGGACTGAGCCCTGGGGAATGCCACTTGTAACTGGTTTAGTCAGACATAGCTCCCACTACTCTTACCATGTGGGTTCTGTCTATGAGTCAGTTGGTAACCCATCTTGTGATGTAGGGGTTTATGTTCAGGCTGGTGAGCTTGTCTATAATACCAGAATGGGGAATGGTGTCGAAGGCCTTTGTGAGGTCTAGGTAGGCTGTGTAGGCCACCTTTCCCTTGTCTATAGCCTTGGTAACTGTCTCAAAGAAGTCCACCATGTTTAAGAGACATGATCTGCCCTTAACAAAGCTGAACTGGGTAGGGTCCAGTGTTTGGAGGTTCCCAATGTCTCTGTTAATGAGATCCATGATGATGCATTCCATAGCCTTGCTAGTCAGACTTAAAGGGCGATAGTTCCCGGGGTCTGTTGTGGCTCTATCTTTGTGGAGCAGAATAACCATTGCTGTGCACCACTCTATGGGCATGTAGCCTGTGGAGAGGTTGAGTTTGAACAGTGTGTTTAGGTGAGGTGTTAGTTCATTGTTGAGCTTGTGTAGGACACAACCTGGGACACTGTCAGGTCCCATTTATGCTGTGGTTTTGGCTTTGGAGAGGGCTGTTCTAACCTGAGTGTCTGTGATTTCAGGGGCAGTACATTCTTCTGATATGGTTATGGGCCGTTTTGGGGGTGAGAGGGGGGTGAAGTTTGCACTGAACCTATCTGCTAGGATGTTTTTTGTGTATTTTGTGCCATTCTGTACTAACTCCAAGCAGATCTGAGAATTGCCACTTAGATTCTTGACATAGCTAAAGAATGCCTTGTGGTTATCTTTGGAGTCCTTGACAATTTTTCTTTCGAAGCTAGACTTGGATGATTTTATGAGGGATTGTAGTTTATTGCTGATACTGATTAGGGATATCTTCCCTTCTTGAGATTTTACTCTTTTCTGTACTAGTTTCCTCCTTCTATTGTATAGCTTGTTTATGGCAGGGGTCCACCAGACTGTTTCCCTTTTCTTGGAGGAGTGAGTCTTGGTTTTGCTTGGGATAGCATGATCCATGCATTTTTGTAGGTGCCTGTAGAGTGCATTAGTAAAAGATTTTGCAGCTTGGACAGCGTTATCCTTTAGCGTGGGGACTTTGAAACTTTCCACCTTGGTCTTAAGTAACGTGAAGTTTGCTTTTGAAAAGTTTTTCACGGTGGTTTCTTTGACCGGGGGTGGGGCGGAATGTGGATATCCAGAGTGGTTAGTTCACGGTCAGATCTAACCAGCGAGGGGTTGACAACTGTAATTCACCCCATCATTTGGAGTTACAGGAGTGTACACCCTTACTCATTGTCACTATGTATTATGTGTAATCCACTAGCTTTCCTACAACGGCCAACTGTTGGAGGGATTGACAGGGATAGAGCTGAGATGTGATTAAAAATCAGGGACATTTAAGAGGCATGCGTGTAGGTGTAGGACAGCAGAGTATCACTGACATGTCATCGCCATAGATCTACGACAGGCTTACTGTTGTAATCTCTATTACCCTTACCTCCATCCTCCCACCCACATCCTGTTATATGGAGAAATCTATTATATGCCTGCTGCAGTGCAATACTCCTTTTTGAATTTTGCTTCTGGTATAGTTTTGGAAATCCACTCTCTGTGTGAATTAAGTCTCATACAGAGCTGTTCCCCATAAGCAGCTGCTTACCTTTTTAAGATACTGCTCATTAGCAGGTAATTGCCTCTGCACCAATCTGTGGCTTAGAATTGCTAACTGCCACCAAAACAACTAAATTACACTATCCTTGGCCAGTGACATTCTTCCCCAGTGCAATATATAAGACCTTCATATAGACCTGGGCCCCTTCTTAGGTGTTAAGATGGACATCGCTGAGCTGTGGAGAGTACAGTATCGCAGAGGGTAGGTACCATAACTGTCAACTGTAGAGATTTATGGGGTATGCCCACAGTTTTGTCTCATATGTGTGGTCAGTGTCCCATGACATAGTGATCATCTAGCAGTTCACTGCCAAACATTGTGGGTTGAGGTCAGTAAGGAAAGAGACACACTTGAGTGTCAGACTTTATACCCATCAGAATATGCATGCTAATGTAATAGCTGTTATTCTATTTACCTACTATCTTTGTAAGGGCAAACCGTTACACATGTCCCTATCTGTGGGCCTCAGCCCCCACCCCCCCATTACATATAGCTGTGTCTGGATCCCATGTTCTAGGGGGTTGGGAGGTATGGTAGGTCTGTAGCAGCTACCTTTACATGCAGCTTTGTATGCTACAGGCTGCAGCTGCTGCAGCCTAGTGCACATATGGAGGAATGTGGACACTTTTGAGGACAGCAAGCTGTGAATGTAACTATGGCAGCTGTGGCAGCCCTGTCATTACGGCAGAGCTAGGGTAAGGGTACCCTGTACAGTCCAATTGAGGCATGTGATTAAGGTACGTCTGTTATGCAACGGTGCCAATAACAGAGTAGTAGGCAACATATAGTTAGGCTATACGGATATTTGTAGTGTGTCCCTACTCGCAGGCCTCTGACTTGCAAAACTGGGTAGCAGTTCATTAACTAGCAGTAACCTGTGCAGATTAGGATTGCATGATTCAGTCATTATTTGCTGTCTTCACAATAATGTAATTGAACTGCTAGACAAAACTGGATTTGAACCCAGGACTGTCTGTGGCAAAATGCACTGTATCCAAGGTATTTAACAGAGTGCATGTATTTGCAAGATATATGTGCACATATACAGGCTGTGAGAAACATTTCTACATCCATCAGTATGTGCATAGCTTTATACGGCTGTATTTCTGCACCAGGGTCCCAGTTGTACATGTACTTTGCCATTGCTGCCTTAGCAGGTGTCTTTCCACAAGTTACTGATAAAAGGGTACATATACCTGTGATCACAGGCCTCACATACATCCATTATTATGTCTTTGGCTGTCTACTGTGTATTATTGCACCAGAGTCCAAGGTACACTCCCATTTTTCCCATTAGTTTTTATTTGAGTTACATGCCTAATAACTGTAAGTGGCAATCAGTATGTTTTGCTGGAAATACCTGTCACGCATCAGATCTGTGTGGCATGGTGGGTTAATGCAGTAGGCTGTAGATGACAGGGGCCTGGGTTTGAAACTTGTCAGAGATGTTTATTTTCTACATGTGGTCCTGTAATGTGTTCCCCTTTTGTTGTCTTTCAGGAACCATGTCTCAGAGGCAGGGACTGACATGATAGTGGATGGACTGAGATTGCACCACTGGATCTTGTTGTCCAGTGGGAAGCATAATAGGGAGCAGCAGGCAGCATTGTGGGCAGACCTTGTGCAGAATGTCAATCAGATTGGCTGACAGGACAGGACCTATGAGTAGGTCTGACACCGGGCCACAGACATGCATGCCAAAGGGCAGCTGATGTTGCCAGGGATTGTGCCACCATCAGTGGAGGGCCTGCAACAGAACATCCACTCACAGCCATACAGGAATTCCTGGTGAACCTAGGAACACACAACAGCTCCCAGGCATCCATCACACCATGCATCATGGAGGTGGATACCACAGTGTCCATAGCAGAGAAGTGTCCAGGTAAGCATACTGCATTCACCAGTGTAATACTGTATCAGTCATTGTGGCAGTCTGTATATACCTGTACATGGATGTTAGGTCTATCTGCATTGGGGAGGGGTGAGTTAGGGTTTATGCACAGATGTGCACACATACTCAGAATGTCAGCAATACAGCCAGTATTACAGTAAGTACTGTACATGTGGATATATGCACATATTACCATGTAGTGCTACAACATTTGGTGGTGCTGACAATACCTCTCCTTCACCTTTTCATAGGTTTGTCAGGAGTGACCCAAGCCCATGGTCCTGTACCTGGTAAGTGTGATACAGTTTTTTATGGATCATATATACCCTATAAAAGTTAAGGGCTGCCATATCGCCCTATGTAAAAATGTTGTGTTTAGCCAGAGTAGAATATTTGTATGTTCCATTCTGGAACAGATAACTACAGTTCATAGACTGGTTAGTCACTGATGTGTATTTGAATGACCATTGATGTGTCTGCACTGATAACTGTGAGTGGCTACACAACCTGGTATACATGAGGCAGTTACTCCAAGATGCTTGTTCAAACACAAAAGGGAAATGCTACATACCTGAGGCAATGACACTAGTACTGGCATATCATTCTCCAGATAGGTATACTGGGTTTTATGTGTAGATCTATCACATATAGTGTCATATTTCATACCTTACAGGCAGATTGTCCTGGCAACTTTACCTGGATGTGGCTGCTGTGCATGTTATAAAGGGCTTGATTTGCCTGTGTATGTTGGTGTGAGGTTGTCTGTTGTGCATGGGAGCAGAGATGAGATGTGTGACTGGTAATGCAGTTGTGGATCCTCATTTGTATGAGTCTGTGTGTATTAGCATACATAAAAGTGCAGGTAGTAATGTACTGCTTTTGTCTTGGCTTCACAAGTGACTGTGGGGGGTTGGAGTCTGTCCCCCTCACAACCTGATGTCAGTGTTTCATTGGACTCTGATGATGATGGTGGCCATAGTGAGGCACATGTGGGGATGTTGGGATGAATCTGTCCCAGAGGTTGACATCCCTCTTCTGCCTCCATTGTCACTGTACACACTCAGTATGCCCAAACATATCCAGTCTCCAGAAGCCACAGATATTGGAGAGTCAGAGAGTGGTGACATTGAGCAGGACAGTATGGCAACTATGACATCAGTGAGTCTAGACACTGGCCATAGCCAGAGGGCTGGTGAGCTTCCACAAAGGTAGATTGACAGGGGTACTTGTAGGAGGACTACTGTTCTTCCACAACCTGTTGCAGGTGTCACATCATGGGTCACTCAGCACATGTTTTGGGCCTTCATGGAGGCACAGGCACGTTCTGAATGCAACACCAGATGGATGCTTAGAGTTGTGGACACAGCACAGTCTGGCATCTGTGACTGCCTCCACCGCATTGGGGACACTCTGGATCAGTTCACTGATGCAGTGGACAGACAGTGGGCTGAGACAGTATCTGTCTTGGACTGCACATTGTCTATGCTGGAACATCTGGTTGGAGTTGAGCATCAGACATGTGGATGTAGGTCAGCAACACCATCTGCTGAGAGTCCACGTGGCTATGCACAGTCACGGTCCTGTAGTGGCAGTACTTCCAGTGCTACAGATGTAAGTGTGCTGTCCACACCACAATTTGGGTGGCCATGGGCACGTGGTCCTGGGTGGTCCTGTGGGGGACACAGCACCAGAATTTTGCAGTCACCATCAGGTACTAACAGCACATCTGACCTTGGGCATGGTGGTGCCAGTGCTACTCCTGGCAGAGCCAGTTTCTGTGTTTGTGGCCAGAGATGGTGAATTGTCCAATCTACCATATACAGTCCACAGCTGTCCACCATACACATATGCAGGGATAGCACTGGGGATGACTGTGTACACGCACCCACTGAACACCACTGTCACATGCAGGTCACCTATAGACACACACGGCACCTCTCCATGGCCCATTTAACTTGCACCCCTCCTGACTCACACACAGTCTGTCAATTGTTTGGCACAATCTAGGCCTCTGGCATCCCACACCACACCCTGTGCATGTGATGATACATGTGCCACATCCCTGCCATCCATGCAATCGATGCAGGGACATGCTACCATGTGTCTGATGCACAGGGTGTCTATATCACTTGACATATACTTGTGTAGTGCAGTATAGTTTGTCATGCCACTTGTGGGCCACAACAGGTACTGTATGCTGGCATGTGTCATGACTACACATCACACTTTGTGTATCTTTGTTGCATGATGTTGGACTGGCGGTAGTGTTACAGAATGACAGTTGTGTCATGGACTTGTGTATGTTCCTGTTACAGGAGTCTGAGGGGATTCACTATGAACACATGGGGTAATACAGTGGCACAGAATGGCATGGCAGCACAGCAGAAATAGGACATCAGCCAGATATGGAAGTATATGTTCATGGCACCCTCGATGCATATGTGTAGAACAGTCTATCAAGGACTATGGGGGCAGTCAGCATATTCATGCATTCATACTTCGTGATAAGGTCTGCTACCCTGGCTACATGTCACCCGGGTTATCTGAACTTACAAATTTAGAAGGTATGATGATGGAGTTGACACATCTACAGATATCCTGTGTCCAGGTCAGACAGGTGGGGGACATCAGTTCTGATTATGTATAGGAGGGCGATTTAGGGCCAGCATCTAGTCACAGGCTCAAAGAGTGCATAACCATTGCATAGGAATAAAACATAAGGCCATGTCTGTGGTGTTGCACAGGAATATATTTACATACACACACATTATTGCTTACCTCTACACACACACACACACACACACACACACACACACACACACACACACACACACACACACACACACACACACACACACACACACACACACAAACACACACAGTTGGTTGATGTGAGATTAAAACCCCTACCTATCTACAATTACATACTATAGCTTGCAGTACTTATTGCATGTCCCACAGAGTTTATCTGATATTAGATTGTCAGCCAGCACTCTTGAAGTGGATGACATCAGCAGGCCTTGTACAGGAGGCCAATATAGAGGTGATCAGCTAGTCAGAGGGACATAAAATGCATGACCATTGCACAAAATAGCCCATCTGAGCTTGTCCGTAGTGCTGCATGGGGATATATTCACACACACACACACACACACACACACACACACACACACACACACACACACACACACACACACACACACACACACACACACACACACACACACACACACACACACACACACACACACACACACACACAGTTTTCTGATGTGAGATTAGAACCCCTACCTATCTACAATTGCACATTGTAGTTCACAGTACTTATCACATGTGCCACGGGACACATCTGTTGCATATGTCATTATAGACACAGTACTTGTAGAGTATGCAAAGTAGCCTTGTGTTAGACAGCATGTGTGGCCTGCAGAGTGACATTGCTTGGTACTGTTATTGTATTTAGTGTCCTAGGAGTGGGGTATCTGTCGCTATCCCTGCTATTTGTGTACAGTTAGCAGTATGGCCATATATGACTGGTTGCAGTTAGATAGGCAAACATGTGGCCAGGAAGAGCATAACCTGTCCAAGGCATGCGTTGAACCATTGTACAGTACAGCACCTTCTCACCTGTGCCTGTCTACATGGTGACATTCCATAGACACAGGGGTCTGTGATTGAGTGGATTATGTGCTGTCACAGCCTTGGTTTGGTTCCTTTGGGCAACTGTTTTGATGTGTTAGTGCAGATAATCTCAGCATTCCGATGGTATATGGTGAAATCCATACATCACAAAAACACATCCAAGAAAAGCAAAAAAGAAACACCAAACGAAGAATGCAGCCAACTGGATAAATCTTTACTTCTTTACTTCACTTTACTAGATTCTGGTACCTCGGCCTTCGCCTTCAATGGAATAAATTACTTTGTGCAAAGCCAGTTTTTAAATACACCAGTTAATTACATAATCCAACAATTAAACAATTAAGTAAATTCATTAATTAAATAATCTTTGTTAAAGAACTTTTTCCATTTATCACAAACCAATATTACAATTCATTTTAATATAAATATGAATATTATAACCTTCAGTGTTAAATTTCATATTTAAATTTCTAAATTCATCCCATTTGGATACAGGGTTTTATAATTTATTATAAAATTTGATTCCATTCTCAATAGTTTTTTCTGAAAATTAAGGTTTGCCCCCCCACCCCCATCAGGTTTGGCCAAAATACTAAATATTAGATCTGCACATCCACCATCATGATACTGATGAAAATGATTAGCTACTGGACTATCCAATCTACCATTCCTAATATCTCCCAAATGTTCCATAATCCTCAATTTTACCTTTCGTTTTGTCTGTCCTATATACCATTTTTTAATCTCACAATTACAACCTATTATATAGATTACCCCAAAGGAATTACAATTAAAGTAATCAATGGCATTATATTTAATGCCATTTATTTTACTACCATCCAAATTCACAATTTTTCTACAAACTTTACACCGTCCACAGGCAAAAGCACCTGCATTATTAGCTCTGTCCCTCCTGCCTTTATATCTGACCAACTCTTTTAAATTGCTACACCTGCTATAGGAAAAAATAATATTATTAGGGACTACAGTTTTTAAAAAATCATCACCAATAACAATGGGCCACATATTTAACACCGTTCTTTTTAAAATGGGCGAAAAAAGTGAAAACCTATTTACAAAAAATATTTTATCTCCATCATCTGGATTACTACCACCATTATAAGTTGTTTCCAAAATTCTTTTTTACTAAGTATTGTTTCCCCACTTGTTTTACCACTACATCTTGTTCTCAAACATTGATAATCCATAGGATCCAAATTTAATTCTCTTTCCACTTTTTTCCTATGTAACATAATATTATCCCATTGATATCCTCTGTTTTTTAATTTTTCACAAATTACATCAAATTCCCTCTTAATATTCCTAACCTCTGATGTATTTCCAGCAATTCTTTTAAATTCTCCTAAAGGTAAAGAGTTGATCAAATGAAAACTATGCATACTAGTAGCATGTAAAAAATTGTTTATTGCTGTTGCCTTGTGAAAGGGTTTATGCTGTATTTTTCCATCACAACCAACATAAAACTTTACATCCAAAAACTGGATGGACCTTACATCCACAACAGAAGTAAAATCCAAACCACAAGAATTTAGTTTCAAATTGGATATAAAACCATTGAACCCCCAAAGGATCACCCTTGCACAAAAACAACAAATCATCAATAAACCTTTTATAAACAATCACATTTTTTTTAAAAAAAGTAGTAGTATACAAAAATAAATTTTCAAAATACCCCATGAAAATTATGGCATAAGAGGGAGCAAAACTAGCGCCCATTGCCGTACCTTCCTTTTGCAAAAAATATTTTTTATCAAATTCAAAATAATTGTGAGTAAGACAAAATTCCAAAAGGGAAATAATAAATGATGTTCTAGGTCCATCACCCAGAAGCTTGTGCACTGCATCCAAACCCCACCTGATATGGTGAAATCCATACATCCCCACATTTATATATATATATATATATATATATATATATATATATATATATATATATACACACACACACACACACATGCACACACTACACACACACACACACACACACACACACACACACACACACACACACACACCTTGCACACACACAAACACACACACACACACACACACACACACACACACACATATAAATATAGATATATATATAGACATATAGATATATATACATAAACACACACACACACACACACACACAAACAAAAATATATAGACACACACACGTGTGTATATATATATATATATATATATATATGTATATATATATATATATATATATATATATATATATATATATATACATGTGCATAACAGGGATGTCTCTATAAATGTTGCTGTGTATGTATGTTATGTTTATGACTTCTATAGATATATGTTGTGAGTCTATGTATCATTCTAATATATATATATATATATATATATATATATATATATATATATATATATATCGGTTCATAGATTTTTACTAGACTAACGACCGCAAGGGCCTTTTTAAGCTTAGTCATGCATCCCAAATCTCTGACAAGTTCTGATACACTTGAGATGAACCATTTACAGGTTACCCATGTCCATTAGAGACATAGGTGCCAAACCAGGGATGAATTTCTGGTTTCCCATCCAGTTGTCCAGGTTGCACTTGAATTGGGTTAGGGAGGATCTCTGCTTCACGTGGATGGGGAGCCTGCTCCATAGACAAGGTAGCCTCTGTGATACATACCTATCTCTCCAGCAGGTTCTATTTATATCACAGGCAAGGTTTAAGTCTTTAGGATGGGCAAGTATCATGCTGTTTGTTTTGTGGATATGTGGGAGTTCTATTAGAGTGGAGTCTGACAATGCCCTGTATGCCAGGCATAGACTTCCCCTTAAAAGCCTGTAGAAGACAGAATACTGGATAGGGCCTTGAGGCAACATGCATAGTACATTTTACCTTTATCCTATATTCTTTTAGTGAGGAACTTCTGTGGACATTCCAATTGTTGGATAAACCTGGTTAGTTACATACCAAAGGGAGCATTGTACTCAATGACAGGTCTGATGACTGCTGAATACAGTGGAACAATGACTTACTTGGAATTAAATACATACCTTTGTTTATAAGTTGCACAACACAGAATGATTTCCTCACCACTGTAGACACAAGATGATCAAAGGCTAGATTACTATCTATGTGTGTCCCTAAAC
Organism: Protopterus annectens; assembly: GCF_019279795.1. NCBI lineage: Eukaryota > Metazoa > Chordata > Ceratodontiformes > Protopteridae > Protopterus > Protopterus annectens. The sequence continues at coordinate 1,340,989,588 of NC_056735.1, read as the reverse complement.
CCCTGACTACTGGGTCAGCTCTAAGGGATGTGTTGTCAGTATGATAGTTACCAGGGATGGATGACTTCCCAAAGAATACTATTATGCATTTCTTGGCATTTAGTTTTAGTCCATGGCTCTGACACCAGTTGTTTGTCTGTTTCAACCACTCCTGGAGAACATTTGTGTCAGTGTGAGATTCAATGAAAGCTCCTAATTTACAATCATTTGCAAATTTATTCAGCCAGAGGCCACTGACATTGGCCTTGACCTCTGAGAAGTAAATGCCAAAAAGGAGCAGTCCAAGGACTGATCCCCAAGGGACGTCACTTCTGACTGGCCTCTTTGTAGAGGTGGACTCCACAGTTCTAACTTCCTGGGTCCTATCTGTGAGCCAGTTGGCTATGCACTGGGTGACATATGGGTTTGTACCTAACCTCTTGAGTTTGTCAACAATGCCTAAATAGGGTATTGTGTCAAATGCCTTGGCCAGGTCAAGGTAGGCAATGTGAATGATTTTGCCCTCATCCATTGCTTTGGTGACCTTCTCAAAGAAGTCCACCAGGTTGAGTAGGATGATCTGCCCTTGATGAAACCAAATTGGGTTGGGTCCAGTGTCTTGAGGTTTATTATATCTCTATTGATCACCTCCCTGATAATTTTTTTTATGGCTTTACATATAAGACTAGTGAGACTTATGGGTCTGTAGTTTCCGGAGTCTGTAGATGGCCAACCTTTGTGCAGAGGGATGAATGTTGCCTTTCTCCATTCATGAGGCACAAAGCCTGTTTGCAGGCTACAGTTAAATAGTAATTCCAGAGGCCCTGATAGGTCATATTTCATGCTATTTAAAAGGCATCCTGGGATATTGTCTGGGCCCATTGATGCAGTGTTCTTGGTCCTAGAGAGAGCATTAAGGACCTGTTCCCTAGCGATAGTAGGGGCAGTTATATTTGATGATATTTCCTGAGAGGCGGTCGGGAGAATGGGTAAAGTTGGAGCAGAATCTATCAGCCAGGAGGTTTGCTATATCTTCTGTCTCAGTATAGGTGGATTCATTCACAATTAGCTCTGCACACAATTGTGTATTGCCTTTGAGGTTTCAGACATAGCTAAATAATGCTTTATGGTTGTCCTTGGCCTGGGAGGCCAAAGTAACCTCAAATTTGGCTTTGGTAGACTTTATTTGTCCACTGAGTTGTTTGTTTAGTTTGATGAGTGTGCTTTTATCCTGCTGGGTGCTGCACCTCCTAATTTTTGCCATGACATTCTTCCTCCTGTTATAAAGCCTATTGATTTTGTGATTCCAACAGGGTGGCTTGCTTTTTGAGTTAGTTCTGTACTTCTTCCTGGTGGGTACAGCTGCCTCTATGCAGCTATTAATATGCTTGTACAGGGTTTCAGGGAACAGTTCTGCATAGGCAGCAGTGTTCTCAGGGTTTATGGGGGCTTGACATTTTGCCAGGTACTCACTTAATAGCAGGAGGTTAGCCTTAGAATAGTTCCTGAATATTCCAGGTTTAGCTGGTGGTCCAGGTTTTATTTTTACTTCAAAGGAGACCATTTTCTGCTCTGACCTTATCAGGGAAGGCAGTACAGTTGGGGGTTTGCAGCAGTCCCTCATATTGTTGAGGACTAGAGCAAGTAGGTTGCCCCCCTGGTTGGTGTATTGACTATCTGGTCCAGGAAGTTTGTGTTTACAAAATCCAGAAATCTCTGTGCATGTTTGTTTGGTGTTGTATGGGATTCCCAGTTAATAGCAAGGTAATTAAAGTCATCTATGAATATGGTATTGGGTTGGATGCTTATTGTTTCTAATACGTTTAAATACATGGTATGGGTTTCCTGGGCCATAAAGGGGGATCTATAGCTTGCAAGGAAGTGTATTAGATTTTACCTATGGTGATCTGAACATGGAGCAGCTCAAGTGCATTGTCCTGTTTGACCAGCCTTGAAGTATATTTATTTTTGATGTAAACAGAGACACCTCCACCTTTAGTCCCTGCCTGTGAAGTAGCGGGCCTAAATGTGTGGAAGGCATTATAACCTTGCACTGTTGGTGTGCTTTCTGCAACTTTAAACCACATCTCAGTGACCACACAGATGTCAACATTCTCTAGGGTAAAGAGAGCTTCTAGGGAATGGAATTTCTTGTTTAGACTCCTAGCATTGAGCAGTAATACCTTTAGATTTTCTTGGTTTTGATTTGCTATGTCAGAAGTACTTTCAGTTTGGCATTGCCTAAAAAGGCACTATGGAGGAAGACAATGTTTTAGCTAATATTCAAAAGCCTAGACAGGAGAGGTACAGACCATCCTTGGCAAAGCAGTGTGGTCAGTTGACCATCTCCTTCCATGCTGACAAATATTGCACCCCCTTAGAATGACACCAGAAACTAAGCCAGTTATTAAAGTCAATCATCTTTTGTTCATATTGTGGCATCATCTTTGGAGAAGGTGAAATACTGCTCACTGCTAGGCTCAGACCAGCCTGAGACAAATATTCCTAGAGCTCCATGATATGTCTCTTCATATAGTCTAGGGAGGTACGTCTCAGGTCATTTACTCCCACATGGACTTTGAATGAGTCATATTGGCAAATGTGGTCCAATGACCTGAGTACATGCACAATGTGGTGAATCCTAGCCCCTAAGTAATTGACTGTAACTTTCTCCTTACTCAACCTGGTGAAAGGGACATCAGTGTGTGTCTCACAATGGAGTCTCCAATGACTAGAATGTTGGATTGTGTGTGGGCTTGCCTTATGAGCTTAGAGGTAGAGGCACTATGAAATGTAGCTCTATCTGTTGATGAGGGTGTTGTTTTGAAAGAGTGAATTTGGGGCTGCTGAGGGTATTTTTTATGTGTACTTCATCTAGGAGGTCTTTGTGGTTTAGGGAGGTTACATGTAATTGTCTCAGCATATGTGGGTTGATATGTCTGTGTTGAACTGTGTGTGATGGTTGCAGCATGTGTACTACTGACAACCTTATTGACATTGGGAGTACTTTTATGTGAGAGCTTTGCCTCCAGTGACATTGTGTAATACATCTCTCACATACCATATCAGTTTGTTTGAGAATTTACTGATTGTCAGTAAACATGAGGCAATTTCTCCATTGCCTCAGGATGCCCATATCCACCAAGCCGTTAGCAGAGACAGTAGGAGAGTTCATATCCATGACAACAGATGCTTTTTATTGATTAGACAGTTGGAGTTAAAATATCAATCACTGCCAGGAGTATCCAGTTTGCAACTATGTGGAGAGTGCTTGTCACTGCAAACTAATTGTCCTGTGTGCAACTAGGTACTGGAGAAATTTAAATTGTGCTTTTACAGGAATGTCACTCAGGGTGTCTGAGTCTGTACAGAGCACCGCCAAACACTTGAGGGGGAAACTAATACATAGACCCTAAAAATTTATGGATGAAATATTTAGGCAGATATTCTGAAGTTAGAAACAAATCAAGCAGTACTTACTGAAAACAAATAATTAGCTTGTCAAGAATGATGAAAAGAAGAGAGTCACATGAACGGCTACTGCTAATACTGGTCTCACCATAGCTTCACTCTGTTGGGATACAATGCTCCTTTGTTTCTTCTCTCAGCATCAAGGTGTGATAATTAAACAACCTCCCACCTGTGCAGATGAGTACACTACACAGTGCACAAAGGTAGAAGGTAGTGTAAAGCACAGTCCAGGTATATTCCAAATAGCTTAGGTTTAGGAAGCACAGAGGTCACATTGAGAGGTCTGGAGCAGTCATGGGATTTGCTCAAGCCTAGACACCAAGCAGGATAGGTTGTGGCATGGACTGTTATGGCATGAGTAGTGCAGTCTGAAGGCTACTAGCTTCCTTATGCCCACTAATAATCCACTGACACTACTATGGTGACACATGCGCATGCAGCAATTAAACTGAAGAACACTTCCATGCAACACAAGCAGTAAGTAAATCAGTTTTATAAGTTACTGTTTTCTCAGTCAATGAGTTACATGATAGAGAAAATGCCAGATACGAGTGTGTCTAGCACAACTGCCCCAGATGCCATAATTTAAAATGTAATTTATTAGCTCCTGTTACATTGTATGTCTATTGGAAGTTACCCCCTCCTGTAGCCAATGGTTGTTCAATGTAGTGAGGAGTTTATAGGTTAATAACAGGCTAACTGCCATGAAGGGCCAATTTAATTCTAATGAATTAGGTGTTCAAATTCCCCTTATCACTGTTTCCCGTTTGTGAATGAATGTTTTTGGAGTCATACCACTGAGTTTTGAAAGGGGACCCTGCTGCAGGATAGGGCATTTAGACATTGCCATTGTCCATTAGTAGCATAGGGTGCAGACGCTGCCATTGTACATTAGTAGCATAGGGTGCAGGCGCTGCCATTGTACATTAGTAGCATAGGGTGCAGGCACTGCCATTGTCCATTAGTAGCATAGGGTGTAGGCTGCCATTGTACATTAGTAGTATAGGGTGCAGGCGCTGCCATTGTACATTAGTAGCATAAGGTGCGGTCCTGCTTTAAATTACATTATTTCCATCCATTAATCTATCATGTGTTTGAATCGTGGTATCATCTGGGATTTCTATCTGTCCCTCCAAACTGTTCTGCTTATATTGCAGAAGAGGCTGAGGTCTCTGGCTTGTGTATTTCTGAGACCATTTGACTTGTGAATGTGCAGTAGGACCATTAGTACACGGTCAGAGGATGCCTTATACACCAGAGGCAGGTCACCTATTAAAAGTCAGTAAGAGACCAGTTGCAGTAATAGGGCTTTGAGGTGGTCCATGTAGGTCATGTGCTTTAGTCCTTGTATTCTGTTTGTGAGGAACTTCTGTGGGTACACTAGTTGCTACATATGTCTGTATAGGTCCATAACAAAGGAGGCATTACACTCAGTGATGGCCCTGATGAAGGCTGATTACAGTGGGATAATGACATCTCTGGACTGAGATGCTGTCCCTTTGCTTATAATTTGAGCAATATAGAAGGACTTCCTCACAACAGTAGATATGTGTTGGTCGAATGCTAAGTCACTGTCTACGTATGTTCCCAAACCTATAACTCAGGGATCAACCCTTAGGGGTGTATTGTTAATGTGGTAATTTCCTTGGTTTCCCATTGGATACAATAATGCATTTTTTGGCATTTAGCTTTAGTTCATGACTCTGGCATTACTTACTTGTTTGGGTCAAGCCTTTCTGGAAAATGGTTGAGTCTTTTGAGGATTCAGTGACTGCTTCCAGCTTGCAGCTGTTTGCAAACTTGGATGATCAAACATCCTGGATGTTTGCTTGGATGTCTGGGAAGTAAATGCCAAACAGGAGTTCCTAGCACTGAGCCGTGTGGGATCCCACTAGTGGCTGGTATTTTTGTTCAGTTAGCTTGCCCTAGCTTGAGTTCCTGTGTCCTATCTATTAGCCAGATGGCAATCCAGTGGGTGACATATGGGTTTATTCGTAATTTAGCAAGCTTTTCTACAATGCCTGAGTGAGGTATTGTTTCAAAAGCTTTGGCCAGGTCTGGGTAGGTGGTATGTACCATCTTGCTTTTATCTATTGCTTTGGCGAACCCTTTCAAAAACGTCCACAAGGACAGAAGAATCATTTCTCTGTTCTTGCTCAATACCAGTATAAGCTATAGCCCTAAATGTGAACAAATATGTATTCATACCTTACATCTCCTTACTCTAACTGTATAACTTACTTCCTTAATTCTATCAATTTCAATTAAGTTCTAACCTTGTCTAGTACCACAAACTTGTACTATTCACAGTAGTGAAAGTATTGTGATTTACTACATGGTTTGTGTCCTCAAGCTCCAATGCATTGAGTTTTTACCTTTCTGGATTGGTTCACTTAATTACCTAATCTCGTATAACCTGTGCTCAGCTGCACTCAGTGCAATGCCACAGGATTCACTTCACTGTGGGGAGTTTACTCTACTACACATTTTGTTTCCATAAGATGCCTGCCTAGTCAAACTGGCTTCAGTATTTTAACCCTGTAGCTATTGTGAACTGCACTGAGCATAAATAAGATGCTCTAATCTGCATAAAGTGCACCAAGTATAGTAGTCCTTCCAAACCATGATAACTAAGGTACCTCCCCACAAAAAATTAGTCACCCCAGACTATCTATCCCATCAAGTAGAATCATCCTTGCATCCAGAATCTAACGTAGCTACCTACCCAAGTGGGTATGAACTTGCCCTCCCCCAAAATTAGACATGTTGAAACCAAGAACCAGCACTTTCCTAGAATTTCTTTACCTTGCTGTTTGAGATATGTATCTTAAGTCAATGTAAGAATTGTTTCATGCTGTCTGATCGCTACCTATTATTCAAGCAGCATAAAACAGTGTTTGGGAAATGTACATATATAACGCCACTGGGGACCCATATCTTACTCTCAGACAACACTGATACCCTCTGTTCACCCCCTCTATACCCTGAACTCATCCTGAGCCCTGACCTCTCTGATTCAATTTCTCTAAACTTTCCCACTCTTTCTCTATACCTTCTTACACTTGCTCACTCATGCCTCTGCAGCCTAATACACTCTATTCACCCCCTCTACACCCTGAACTCACCACCACTTTGCTTTGAACCCTATGCACTCACATGTATATACATACTATTTTCCTGTTCAACTCTTATACACTTCTAAGTTACTACATTCTTCTGTTTCCACTAATGCTCTCACTTTCAAAATGCTTCTGCTTTGTATGGAATATTAACGTCATGTCTGCTATTTTATCTATGCCTATCAATTGTATGTAGTAATTTGTTTATTAATTGTATGTTGTAATGGGTTCATTTTTTAATTATGTATCAACAATGTTTTATTAGTTAAATGTATGTAACAATGTAGAGCTTTTCTCCTCGGGACTCCACTGAAAATGGGCTCCTCTAGGCTCAGTGAACTTTCCAGGTCAACAAATGCAATAAATAAATAAACAAATAAATAAATAAATAAGTATTGCCAGCAGTTCCCCTCAAAACATACCTTCCCACATCCTGAATAAAACACATAATTTATTCATTTTATTTTTCCTTTTGTTGACTGAATTAGCCCTAAGGGGCTAATAGTCTCTTTTCAGGGAAGACCTGAGGTGGTAGTTATACTCGTAGGGGAAATTTGGTCAAGGCATTGGAGAACATCCCCTACTCTTTTCAATAGGTGTTGTGGGATCTTTTACATCCACTTGAGCTACCACCAGCTCTTCCAAAGGATGAATCTACCAAATGCTAAATTTCTAAAGCTTAACTTGCCCAAACCACAAAGACCTCTGAAACATAACAAAGACATTAAGCTCCCTCAGATATACTCCAAGACTGCACAGCCTAGTCCTTCACAAAGTGTTAAGGGTCTCAGTGTCATGAATGCTGAGCCCATGCAGAGGCATCTACCCAGCCAAATATTGGAGTCATAGGTCACTCCACTTTAAGACATTCTAATATACCAGTCATCAGGCTAACTAAGGAAAGGATGACAGCCATTTGCTTATCTGGTGCCAGGATTTATCAGATCATGCATGCACTCATCAATCATTGTGACCAAACCAACAGTTACCTAAAGAATTTGAGTTTTAGTCAATGTATCAAATACAGATGTAGCAGCGCATACATTCTGAATGCACACAGTGTCTTGTGAGACACCTGGCATGTCAGGGACAGTGAGTTTTCCCAACAGATACTAGCACTACTCCTGGCAAGCCAGATCTATCACAGGTTGTACACACAAACACACACACACACACATATATACACACACACACACACACACACACACACACACACACACACACACACACACACACACACACACACACACACACACACACACCCACACACACTGATATTCACTGCACCACTGTGCCAATGATCTTGATCCTAACAGACCACAGGGATAGACACTTGTTATATGGAATGCTGATGTTTATGATAGAAACTGAAAGAAACTATGGCTCAGTTGTTACTCTTAAATACACTTTAACTACCCCCACACACACATACACACACGCACACACACACACACACACACACACACACACACACACACACACACACACACACACACACACAAAAGCATAAACATAGAAATATTAGACTGTACTGTTTGCAGCAAATTTAATTCATTGCGAGTCACTACAGTCATGCCACATCAGTGATTATTGTTTAGCAGTAATCAAGCAACATCAGGTATAAATCCCTTTATCTATAGATAGCCTATGTACCTATTAGTTACAGGTACTTTATTAACTGTGTACATCCCAGATGTCTGTAGTTCATAGGCTCATAGGTTCATAGGTTGGTACTAGGCTATCAGCCCTAGGGCCTATATAAGCCTAGCCATAACAATTCCCTAGCTATTTCTTCCCACACTATTTACTTCCCTGGACCCCTGTCTAGCAGGGGGACTGACGTGTTCCCTGGGGTGAATTTCCTTTCTCCCTTCCAATCGTCAAGGTTCCTTTTGAAGAGGGCCAAAGAGGCACTCTGCTTGACATGTATGGGCAATCTATTCCAGAGTCTGGGGAGTCTCTGGGTCAGGAACCTATCCCTCCAGCATGAATCTAATAGTAAAAAATAAATAGACAATAAAAAAAATTGTTAAAGTAATGTACTTTCACATAAATACAAGGTACTTAAATAAAGTTGTCCATCATCATGTAGCTGCACACTAGTCCTACACAGCCAGGTTTGTGACTATTTAAAGTGAGCAAGTGACAAGAAATAATCAATTACTTTTACCCCACCCAACAGTTCTAACCATGTTTGTGTACACTTAAGAAGTTTGTGATAAAAATGAAGGCAATGAAATGTATTTCAACTTGCTTCTTTCAAATATATATAACACATTAACACATTAAAGGATTCCAAGTTGTTTCTAGTATGTAACATTAGTACTGTAAAACCAGAATAGTGAGAAAACAACAACATATCAACACTATTTCAGTAACATCAGTATTAAATCAACTACTTTATATGTCTTTTCACCTGTGATTATGTCATCCTGAGGCAGTAAAAATATACCTTTACCTTTTCCCTCTTTCACATCAGCAATCTCTACAATCTCTCTACTACTGATTAGGTGGGCAATTAACAAGGGAACTAGAGTACAGTCAGTTTTACTTTGTAATCTCTTGAAAAGACTCAGGCTTCTGCTGGATGTTTTATTCTACACGTATCAGTCATGTCCTGGTCTTCTGTTATCTCCAAGACTTTTTCCTAAGCCTTTAAATGACGTTTTAGTTTATTATTTAACATATCCATGCCCAGGTTTAGTGGGTACATTAAAATAAACCTGTCAAGTGCCCCTATTTTAAAGGACCATTCCCGTTTTCAGGCCTCATTTAGGATGTCCTTACTTTTGAAGGTGTGTCTTCATTTCTAGGCTTAATTTACCCATTCACACAGTTTTATAAAGCCTCCTCATCTCAGGTGATTTTTGAAACTGTCAAGACCATAGAAATCCACACTACATGACTAACATACTAGTGGCACCAATAATTTAAAGAAAGAAGCCACACATCTTTGTTCCTATTTCCAATGTCTGCAGGTTGAGTGGTATGCATTAAAATATTCCATAATCACCATTCAATTCTTTCCAGCAGTATGCGCTTTGGTTCTATTAAAAATGTCTTAAAGGGATACAGAGTCATTTGTATTTTGGGTATATTGTTTCCCCATTATACATAACTGCAAATTTATTTTTCCTACCCACACAGTCTTCTGTTTCTCCTACTTGTAGGGGTTTCTTTAGTGTATTTTCTTAGACAATGCTTGTAAAGAGTAGACACTCCCTTTTCACTCCTTCCATAGGATCTTCAAACACCAAGAGGAATTAATTCTTGAGTTATTATCTTTTTATTTAATTTTATTTTTGGTAGGATTTCTTACATGCATACCACTTTATATTTTTCCTTAATAGTTTTTTCTTTTTTCCCCTTTGATTAAATGCGAACATCTGCTTGTACTCCACATAAGCAGTATTATTTTGTCTGACTCTGTAATTTTAAGACGGAAATGAACTTTATTAAGTAACATTTCACCATCGTTCAAAAAATGAAACATTATAAAAACATATAATACAAAACAGTATTGCACAAAAACTATTTATACCAGTTAATTCAAAATAAAATTACATTATTCCCAATGAAAATTTTCCTTATTTTTTTCCACGTTAGGTCATAAATAAAGTGTATGATAAGCACCTTTCTAATTCGAAATTGCCAAGGAACCTCAACTCATAAGCTATTTACAAATGGTGTCATTTAGTAACAAATTACCCACATATTAATCATTACCCATATGTATCTAATCTGATGGGAGGTTATCCACCCAAAACACCCATATTTTACCATTCTTGTCCTAATACTGGAGTGTTCATGTGCCAGGTTATTATTTCATTCTTAATATAATATACATCTGTCTGAAGATACTGGAGGACCCTTTTCCCTTCAGAACCTGGAGATTACTTTTCCTGCACCAATACCAAAAGCTGTAACAATGACTGATCTTGTTTAGGGAGGTGGTTCAGTGGTAGGAGTACAATGAAAAAAGGGGCAGAGTTACTATCACCTGATCTGGACAAAATGTTTCAGAAACTTTTTATATTTCAGTCTTCAGTATACTGAGTTCTGAACACTCTTAGGAAACTTGGTACCATGTGCCAAGATTACCGGTAGTACAACCAATACATATTAGAGAACCCAGGAAAAATTACTCCCAGTTTGAGGGGGTGTATAAAATACCTGATAAACACTGCCATCAAAAAAAAATAGGATCTCATTGCATACCTGAGTAATTGCATCAAGCGTGCTAGACCTCATTTAAGTCCCACTGTCTTCCTAAGCTGTACTTTTGAGTGAGTTGTGCTGTAGGAGTAATCAATAACTGTAAACCTTTGAGACAACACCCCTCAGCAGGAGATGACCACGCCTGATTTCCACCCACCATTTTACCCACTTCTTGATTCTTCCCATTTTTGGCTCACAAAGTAAGAGCGGTAACTTGTCTACCTTAGGTTTATACCTATCTTACAGTTGATCCAAAAATGTTTGATCATCGTACCTCCTCAGTAGAGCCTTAAGGTCAGAAGTGAGAGCATTCTGGGGTCCTGGTTGAACTGGGGAGAGATCACCCACCGAGGCCAAGGTGTTAGTGATTTTAAAAGCCTGTGAAATGTCCTTATTTAAATCTTCTAGCATGGAGGTTATAAAATCCTTCAGATGAGTACCGGCATGTAATATAAGCTTATAAAATCTTGCACAACACCCTACCAAACCAATACAATTCCCTTCTAGACAGCTACATTTCCAGGCAAGAGAAGTTCCTGTATAATGTCAGGTGAGCAGCTAGGCAGTAAAATTCAATCTCAGGGAGAAAATATCTCCCCACCCCCATTATCCAGGGAGAGTACATATTTCCCACTTAATTAGAGGCTTTTGACCTAGCTTCAGAAAGTATGTAACCATGCTTCTTTGGGGCATCTGAGTCACTGGAGGGACCTTGACAAGATGGCTTTGGCTGTGTATAAAACTAATGGGAGAAAATTACATTTATTGGCTACCATTCATTGATGAATGCCCAGATAAAGGCTTCTCCAATGTAAAAAGTAAGTTTTATCATTTTGAATAATATTGTTCATAAATAGGGGATGCACAAGCCAATGCATTTCTTTGTGCTGGTCCCAAGCATGGATAAATGGGGAGGGTTACATCAGGAAGGGCATCTGGTGTAAAACTTTTGCCAGATAACATATATGGACAACAATACGTATTCAATACTGGATCGGTCAAGGCCTGGGTTAACAATGGCCACCACCAGTACTGTTAGCCAACAGGGTGTTGGTGGAAATTGGGCTACTGCTGGCCGAAGGAGAAGAAGAGGGGGAAGGCATGCCTGAAGGCAGGAAGAAAGGAGGAAGGTTAGGAGTGTAGTAGTGAGGGTAGGAACTTTGAATGTTGGCAGTATGATTGGTATAGGGAGAGAGATCTAGCTGATGTGATGGAAAGAAGGAAGGTTGATAGATTGTGCGTGCAAGAACCAGATGGAAGGGAAGTAAGGCCAGGTGTATCAGAGGAGTTTCCAATTGTTCTATCATGGTATGGATGGGAGGAGAAATGGGGTAGTGATTATCCTAAAGGAATAGTATGCCAAGATTGCTTTAGAGGTGAAAAGAGTGTCAAGACAGAGTGATGTTTATGAAGCTGGAAATTGATAGAGTGTTGATGAATGTTGGGTGTGCAATGGATGAGAAAGAAAAATTTTGGAGTGAGTTGGATGAAGTGGTGGTGAGTGTACCCAAGGGTAAGAGACTGATGATTGGAGCAGATTTCAATGGGCATGTTAGTGTGGGGAACAGAGGGGATTAAGGAAGTGATGGGTAGGTATGCTGTTAAGGAGAGGAATGCAGAAGGTCAGATGATAGTAGATTTTGTGAAAAGGAAGGCCATGGCTATGGTGAATACATATTTTAAGAAGAGGGAGGAGCATAGGGTGACGTACAAGAGTGGAAGAAGATACACACAGGTGGATTATATCCTATGCAGGAGGGCCAGTCTGAAGGAGATCTGAGACTGTAAAGTGGTGATAGAGAAAAGAGTAGTTAGGCAGCATAGGATGGTGGTCTGTAGGATGAAGTTGGTGATCAAGAAGAGGAGGAGGAAAGTGTGGGCAGTGCAAAGGATCAAATGGTGGAAGTTGAAAAAGGATGATTATGAGGTGGAGTTCAGGGAAGAATTAAGACAGGCACTGGGTGTCACTGAAGAGTTAATGAATAGCTAGGTAACTACAGCAGAGCTGGTAAAGGAGACAGCTAGAAAGGTGCTTGGTGTGGCATCTGGACAGAGGAAGGAGGACAAGGAGACCTGGTGGTACAACAAGGAATTGCAGGAGACTATAAAGAAAACGAGGTTGGCGAAGAAGTGGGATTGTCAGAGAGATGAAGAAAGTAGACAGCAGTATAAGGAGATGAGACGTTTGGCAAAGAGAGAGGTGGTGGAAGCAAAGGATAAGGTGTATGGAGAGTTGTATGAAAGGTTGGACACTAAGGAGGGAGAAAAGGACCTGTACCGATTGGCTAGACAGAGGGACTGAGCTGGGAAAGATGTGCAGCAGGTAAGGGTGATAAAGGATAATGAGGGAAATGTACTCACAAGTGAGGAGAGTGTGTTGAGCAGATGAAAGAGCACTTTGAGGGGTTGATGAATGAAGAGAATGAGAGGGAGAGAAGGTTGGATGATATGGGGATAGTGAATCAGGAAGTTCAATGGATTAGTAAGGAGGATGTAAGGACAGCTATGAAGAGGATGAAGAATGGAAAGGCTGTTGGTCCAGATGACATACCTGTGGAAGCATGGAGGTGTTTAGGAGAGATGGCAGTGGAGTTTTTAACCAGGCTGTTTAATGAAATCTTGGAAAGTGAGATGATGTCTGAGTAGTGGGGAAGAAGTGTTTTGGTACTGATTAAAAATAAGGGTGCTGTACAGAGCTGTAGTAACTACAGAGGGATAAAATTGATCAGTCACAACATGAAGTTATGGGAAAGAGTAGTAGAAGCTAGGTTAAGAAGAGAGGTTTCATGACAGGAAAGAGCAGTACAGATGTGATGTTTGCTCTGAGGGTGTTGATGGAGAAGTATAGAGATGGTTGAAGGATTTACATTTTGTGTTTGTGGACTTAGAGAAATCATATGACAGGGTGTCTAGAGAGGAGTTGTGGTATTGTATGAGGAAGTCAGGAGTGGCAGAAAAGTATTTAAGTGTGGTACAGGACATGTACAAGGGTAGTGTGACAGTGGTGAGGTCGGTGGTAGGAGTGATGGATGTGTTCAAGGTGGAGGTGGGATTATGTCAAGGATCACTTCTGAGCACTTTCTTATTTGCAATGGTGATGGACAGGTTGATAGACAAGATGAGACAGGAGTCCCTGTTGACTATGATGTTTGCAGATGACATTGTGATCTGTAGTGAGAGTAGGGAACAGATTGAGGAGACCCTGGAGAGGTGGAGATTTGCTTTAGAGAGGAGCGGAATGAAAGTCAGCAGGACTAAGACAGAATATGTGTGTGTGAATAAGAAGGAGGATAGAGGAATGGTGAGGATGCAGGGAGTCGATTTGGTGAAGATGGATGAGTTTAAATACTTGGGATCAACAGTTCAGAGTAATGGTGAGTGTGGAAGAGAGGTGAAGAAGAGAGTGCTGGCAGGGTGGAGTGGGTGGAGAAGAGTGTCAGGAGTGATTTGTGACAGACAAGTACCAGTAAGAGTGAAAGGGAAGGTCTACAAGAGGGTAGTGAGACCAGCTATACTACATGGGTAGGAGATGGTGGCACTGACAAAAAGACAGGATTCAGAGCGGCAGATGGCAGAGTTAAAGATGTTAAGAGTTGTATTGCATGTGACGAGGATGGACAGGATTAGGAATCAGTATATTAGAGGGTCAGCTCAGGTTGGACAATTTGGAGATAAAGCCAGAGGGGTGAGATTGCATTGATTTGGACTTGCTGAAGAGGGATGCTAGGTTTATTGATAAAAGGATGCTAAGGATGGTGCTGCCAGTTAAGAGGAAAAGAAGAAGGCCTAAGATATGGTTTATGGATGTGGTTTGAGAGGACATGCAGGTGGATGGTGTGACAGAGAAAGATGTAGAGGACAGGAAGAATGGAAGGAGATGACCTGCTGTGGCAACCCCTAACATGAACACCCAAAAGAAGAAGAAGTTCATAAACAGATAAACTATGGTATACAAGTCACTAGGAAGGGTAACCCCCAAATAACTAATGACAAAACTAATGACATTTGTGTTGGGAAACATTGGAATTTATTTAACAATCTTAAGGAGGGAGCATCGTTAGGCATAGTTTATTCTAACAATCGGAGTCTTAGATCCATTAATTCTATATGCTAAAAGTTTACTAAAAGTATTTAGTTCTGCAAATGCCACTTTCAAGTCTCTCTTTGCTTGGCAAGTGTTAAAACAAATTATCTGTATACAGTGAAACAGAAATTTGAAAGTTTCCTTCCTGAAAACTGGAAGCAAGGATTCTTATCTAGTTTTTTTGCTAATGATTAAAGGTAAAGCACAAATAGTAAAGGGGGCAGTAGATGACTCTTTAATTCTGTATTACTCTGATGTCCTCCTCCTCCCTTCCAGCATTTTCCACAGTCATATCCTAGGCTGCAAATCACTATCACATAGGAAAAGCAAGAATCTAGTGACTAACACAAAGCAGCACCCATAATCTCCCTACTTACTATATATAACAGATTAGTGCATCACAACGTTAACATATTCTCTAAACAAGCACAGTGTCTGCATATGGTATCACAGCTGTATGTCAGATATAAAAACTCCATACATAGCAAGAATAAGAAAAAAAGAATTCTAGTTACAATTTTTTTTCTAGTAACTTTTTATTGAAATTTACACTACCAACTTATAAGAAAAAAAGTAAAAGCAAGCAAGGTATAACAATGTATAAAACGTCCATTCTGGGGTTTCATTAATGCTGTGGGTGCATTGTGGCCAAACAAACACTATTTACATTCCCAGCACAGCAAACAGCAGTGCTACTCAGATATGCATGTAGTCAGGCTAGTACGTATGATGAAGAGCCTCTCATTGTGGCTGCAGCATTGACACATTGTTAGGTTGCAGTAGCACCACCTTGTGGTCACATTGAAATACAGTCAGCTGAGGTAAACACTGAAGGTCACAAGCACACCCATGTAGGGAATGTGAATGTGCATGCATAGTGATCATAGGTAAAAGAGAGCTGTATAATGTTGATGTAATCAGCAACAACTAATTCATGCATACAGAAATGTGCAATGGAAAGGAAAGTACCACAGGTGCTGAGGCTGGAGTAGAGGTTTCTATAATAACAGAATCCACAGAGATAGACAACATAAAAGTGTTAACAGAGTTCTAATCCCAAAAGGTGTCATAGTCAGCTCAAGCAGGCAATGAACCCAGTGAAAAGAACTTTAATAAAATAAATAAAACAAAAAAAAGTTAAGCGCTTCCGTCCATCCCAGGATTTCATCAGAACTCTGTGTTGTTCATGCTGCACATTCATTTAGTTGTTAACAGAGTTGCATAACAAAAGAATGGATGGAAAATCAGAATAAGGAATTTGCCATTACAATATGACACTTATGAAGTATACACGGAAGAGGTGGGATGTAATAAAGTAACATGATAACAACTTATGCAAAACATAACAATATCAAAGTATCAGTCATGCACCTGTACTAGTTAATGTCATGAAAAAAATATATATTATCCTGAAGGCAGTCAATAAATTAATTCAGTCCACATGCCAGTATATCCATAACAGTTTACTAGCAATGGGAACCACTGCAGAAGTCAGAGTGCAAGGCTAGTGCCATAGTGTATTGTGTTTGCCTTCATCTGGCATGGTTATCCCCTACTGCTGGCTCCTCCCCTGACTCTTCATCTGTCTCAGCTGGTGCTGAATGTGCTGCTGGAAGCTGCAGTAACTGGCCACTGCCTCCCTATTCTAGATGCTTTTTCAGTATATTATACTATACAGGATGGCACAAACAGAATTTTTGCATATGTGGCATGGCGGTAGTGCAGGGCTGTACCTGATGCATCCAGACAGTGGAAATGTGAGTTTAGCACCCCAGCATATACTCTGTGATGCTCCTGGTTGACAATAGGTGATATTTTCAGCCTTGCTCTGTTGGCTTATTTGGATTTCACACTGGGGTCATGAGCTAAGGTTCTAAGAAATACCCGGCATCACCCACTAAATGTCACTGTGGGAAGTCATCCCTAGCAAGCTGTTGATAAATGTAACACATGCATGAGGCATGGAAACTGCCTGAGTGGCATACACTTGTTCATTGTAGATAGTAACTTGTGCATTACAGACCAGCAGGTATTCATTAGAGTCATATGTGTGGTACATGTACATCCTTCCCAGTTCAACAGATGGGGCCTTTATTTCTATGTGGGTACAGTTTAGGACTCCTGTACTTTACAGAAATGGGCTATAATATAGAGGTCCTGCATGGTGTTGCCTATCTCTTCTGGGGTACATAGGAACCACATATGTACCCCCACATGCTGAAGTATGGCATGCCTGGCATACCCCAAATATGTTCCCAGTTGGTCACTGAAATGTCCCTGTGGCTAATATATGTAAAGCCATACATACCCTAGCATCTTCTGGGATAAGTACTCCATAGGTTCAATGAGGTTGCAGACAAGGCCAGCACATACAGTACCCACTGTTTATTGCATGGTGTCCCTGTTCCCTGTCCACATGGTAGTGGTCAATTATGCCAGTGTCATGGCAGGCATGAAATGTTAAGTATTGCAGACGACTCAGTACCTCCATGGGAGAGGTGCATCATTGGCATCAGCAGCTGCTATGACAGCCTGTTTCAGATGCAAGTTTACATTTCTTAATTAGAGGCTTTTGACCTAGCTTCAGAAAGTATGTAACCATGCTTCTTTGGGGCATCTGAGTCACTGGAGGGACCTTGACAGGATGGCTTTGGCTCTGTATAAAACTAATGGGAGAAAATTACATTTATTGGCTACCATTCATTGATGAATTCCCAGATAAAGGCTTCTCCAATGTAAAAAGTAAGTTTTATCATTTTGAATAATATTGTTCATAAATAGGGGATGCACAAGCCAATGCATTTCTTTGTGCTGGTCCCAAGCATGGATAAATGGGGAGGGTTACATCAGGAAGGGCATCTGGTGTAAAACTTTTCCCAGATAACATATATGGACAACAATACGTATTCAATACTGGATCGGTCAAGGCCTGGGTTAACAATGGCCACCACCAGTACTGTTAGCCAACAGGGTGTTGGTGGAAATTGGGCTACTGTTGGCTGAAGGAGAAGAAGAGGGGGAAGGCATGCCTGAAGGCAGGAAGACAGGAGGAAGGTTAGGAGTGTAGTAGTGAGGGTAGGAACTTTGAATGTTGGCAGTATGACTGGTATAGAGAGAGAGAGCTAGCTGATGTGATGGAAAGAAGGAAGGTTGATAGATTGTGCGTGCAAGAACCAGATGGAAGGGAAGTAAGGCCAGGTGTATCAGAGGAGTTTCCAATTGTTCTATCATGGTATGAATGGGAGGAGAAATGGGGTAGTGGTTATCCTAAAGGAACAGTATGCCAAGATTGCTTTAGAGGTGAAAAGAGTGTCAAGACAGAGTGATGTTTATGAAGCTGGAAATTGATAGAGTGTTGATGAATGTTGGGTGTGCAATGGATGAGAAAGAAAAATTTTGGAGTGAGTTGGATGAAGTGGTGGTGAGTGTACCCAAGGGTAAGAGACTGATGATTGGAGCAGATTTCAATGGGCATGTTGGTGTAGGGAACAGAGGGGATTAAGGAAGTGATGGGTAAGTATGCTGTTAAGGAGAGGAATGCAGAAGGTCAGATGATAGTAGATTTTGTGAAAAGGAAGGCCATGGCTATGGTGAATACATATTTTAAGAAGAGGGAGGAGCATAGGGTGACGTACAAGAGTGGAAGAAGATACACACAGGTGGATTATATCCTATGCAGGAGGGCCAGTCTGAAGGAGATATGAGACTGTAAAGTTGTGATAGAGAAAAGAGTAGTTAGGCAGCATAGGATGGTGGTCTGTAGGATGAAGTTGGTGATCAAGAAGAGGAGGAGGAGAGTGTGGGCAGTGCCAAGGATCAAATGGTGGAAGTTGAAAAAGGATGATTATGAGGTGGAGT
Source organism: Protopterus annectens (assembly GCF_019279795.1). Taxonomy (NCBI): domain Eukaryota; kingdom Metazoa; phylum Chordata; order Ceratodontiformes; family Protopteridae; genus Protopterus; species Protopterus annectens. Next base: position 1,340,970,859 of record NC_056735.1, on the reverse strand, counting down.
TCAGGGAAGAATTAAGACAGGCACTGGGTGTCACTGAAGAGTTAATGAATAGCTAGGTAACTACAACAGAGCTGGTAAAGGAGACAGCTAGAAAGGTGCTTGATGTGGCATCTGGACAGAGGAAGGAGGACAAGGAGACCTGGTGGTACAACAAGGAATTGCAGGAGACTATAAAAAGAAAGAGGTTGGCGAAGAAGTGGGATTGTCAAAGAGATGAAGAAAGTAGACAGCAGTATAAGGAGATGAGACGTTTGGCAAAGAGAGAGGTGGTGAAAGCAAAGGATAAGGTGTATGGAGAGTTCTATGAAAGGTTGGACACTAAGGAGGGAGAAAAGGACCTGTACCGATTGGCTAGACAGAGGGACCGAGCTGGGAAAGATGTGCAGCAGGTAAGGGTGATAAAGGATAATGAGGGAAATGTACTCACAAGTGAGGAGTGTGTGTTGAGCAGATGAAAAGAGCACTTTGAGGGGTTGATGAATGAAGAGAATGAGAGGGAGAGAAGGTTGGATGATATGGGGATAGTGAATCAGGAAGTTCAATGGATTAGTAAGGAGGATGTAAGGACAGCTATGAAGAGGATGAAGAATGGAAAGGCTGTTGGTCCAGATGACATACCTGTGGAAGCATGGAGGTGTTTAGGAGAGATGGCAGTGGAGTTTTTAACCAGGCTGTTTAATGAAATCTTGGAAAGTGAGATGATGTCTGAGTAGTGGGGAAGAAGTGTTTTGGTACTGATTAAAAATAAGGGTGCTGTACAGAGCTGTAGTAACTACAGAGGGATAAAATTGATCAGTCACAACATGAAGTTATGGGAAAGAGTAGTAGAAGCTAGGTTAAGAAGAGAGGTTTCATGACAGGAAAGAGCAGTACAGATGTGATGTTTACTCTGAGGGTGTTGATGGAGAAGTATAGAGATGGTTGAAGGATTTACATTGTGTGTTTGTGGACTTAGAGAAATCATATGACAGGGTGCCTAGAGAGGAGTTGTGGTATTGTATGAGGAAGTCAGGAGTGGCAGAAAAGTATTTAAGTGTGGTACAGGACATGTACAAGGGTAGTGTGACAGTGGTGAGGTCGGTGGTAGGAGTGATGGATGTGTTCAAGGTGGAGGTGGGATTATGTCAAGGATCACTTCTGAGCACTTTCTTATTTGCAATGGTGATGGACAGGTTGATAGACAAGATGAGACAGGAGTCCCTGTTGACTATGATGTTTGCAGATGACATTGTGATCTGTAGTGAGAGTATGGAGCAGATTGAGGAGACCCTGGAGAGGTGGAGATTTGCTTTAGAGAGGAGCGGAATGAAAGTCAGCAGGACTAAGACAGAATATGTGTGTGTGAATAAGAAGGAGGATAGAGGAATGGTGAGGATGCAGGGAGTAGAGTTGGTGAAGATGGATGAGTTTAAATACTTGGGATCAACAGTTCAGAGTAATGATGAGTGTGGAAGAGAGGTGAAGAAGAGAGTGCTGGCAGGGTGGAGTGGGTGGAAAAGATTGTCAGGAGTGATTTGTGACAGACGAGTACCAGTAAGAGTGAAAGGGAAGGTCTACAAGAGGGTAGTGAGACCAGCTATGCTACATGGGTAGGAGATGGTGGCACTGACAAAAAGACAGGAGTCAGAGCGGGAGATGGCAGAGTTAAAGATGTTAAGATTTGTATTGCGTGTGACGAGGATGGACAGGATTAGGAATCAGTATATTAGAGGGTCAGCTCAGGTTGGACAATTTGGAGATAAAGCCAGAGAGGTGAGATTGCATTGATTTGGACATGTGCTGAAGAGGGATGCTAGGTTTATTGATAAAAGGATGCTAAGGATGGTGCTGCCAGTTAAGAGGAAAAGAGGAAGGCCTAAGATATGGTTTATGGATGTGGTTTGAGAGGACATGCAGGTGGCTGGTGTGACAGAGAAAGATGTAGAGGACAGGAAGAATGGAAGGAGATGATCTGCTGTGGAAACCCCTAACATGAACACCCAAAAGAAGAAGAAGTTCATAAACAGAGAAACTATGGTATACAAGTCAGTAGGAACGGTAACCCCCAAATAACTAATGACAAAACTAATGACATTTGTGTTGGGAAACATTGGAATTTATTTAACAATCTTAAGGAGGGAGCATCGTTAGGCATAGTTTATTCTAACAATCGGAGTCTTAGAGACATTAATTCTATATGCTAAAAGTTTACTAAAAGTATTTAGTTCTGCAAATGCCACTTTCAAGTCTCTCTTTGCTTGGCAAGTTTTAAAACAAATTATCTGTATACAGTGAAAAAGAAATTTGAAAGTTTCCTTCCTGAAAACTGGAAGCAAGGATTCTTAGCTAGCTTTTTTGCTAATGATTAAAGGTAAAGCACAAATAGTAAAGGGGGCAGTAGATCACTCTTTAATTCTGTATTACTCTGAAGTCCTCCTCCTCCCTTCCAGCATTTTCCACAGTCATATCCTAGGCTGCAAATCACTATCACATAGGAAAAGCAAGAATCTAGTGACTAACACAAAGCAGCACCCATAATCTCCCTACTTACTATGTATAACAGATTAGTACATCACAACGTTAACATATTCTCTAAACAAGCACAGTGTTTGCATATGGTATCACAGCTGTATATCAGATATAAAAACTCCATACATAGCAAGAATAAGAAAAAAAGAATTCTAGTTACAATTTTTTTTCTAGTAACTTTTTATTGAAATTTACACTACCAACTTATAAGAAAAAAAGTAAAAGCAAGCAAGGAATAACAATGTATAAAACGTCCATTCTGGGGTTTCATTAATGCTGTGGGTGCATTGTGGCCAAACAAACACTATTTACATTCCCAGCACAGCAAACAGCAGTGCTACTCAGATATGCATGTAGTCAGGCTAATACGTATGATGAAGAGCCTCTCATTGTGGCTGCAGCATTGACACAATGTTAGGTTGCAGTAGCACCACCTTGTGGTCACATTGAAATACAGTCAGCTGAGGTAAACACTGAAGGTCACAAGCACACCCATGTAGGGAATGTGAATGTGCATGCATAGTGATCATAGGTAAAAGAGAGCTGTATAATGTTGATGTAATCAGCAACAACTAATTCATGCATACAGAAATGTGCAATGGAAAGGAAAGTACCACAGGTGCTGAGGCTGGAGTAGAGGTTTCTATAATAACAGAATCCACAGAGATAGACAACATAAAAGTGTTAACAGAGTTCTAATCCCAAAAGGTGTCATAGTCAGCACAAGCAGGCAATGAACCCAGTGAAAAGAACTTTAATAAAATAAATAAAACAAAAAAAAAGTTAAGCGCTTCTGTCCATCCCAGGATTTCATCAGAACTCTGTGTTGTTCATGCTGCACATTCATTTAGTTGTTAACAGAGTTGCATAACAAAAGAATGGATGGAAAATCAGAATAAGGAATTTGCCATTACAATATGACACTTATGAAGTATACACGGAAGAGGTGGGATATAATAAAGTAACATGATAACAACTTATGCAAGACATAACAATATCAAAGTATCAGTCATGAACCTGTACTAGTTAATGTCATGAAAAAAAATATATATATTATCCTGAAGGCAGTCAATAAATTAATTCAGTCCACATGCCAGTATATCCATAACAGTTTACTAGCAATGGGAACCACTGCAGAAGTCAGAGTGCAAGGCTAGTGCCATAGTGTATTGTGTCTGCCTTCATCTGGCATGGTTATCCCCTACTGCTGGCTCCTCCCCTGACTCTTCATCTGTCTCAGCTGGTGCTGAATGTGCTGCTGGAAGCTGCAGTAACTGGCCACTGCCTCCCTATTCTAGATGCTTTTTCAGTATATTATACTATACAGGATGGCACAAACAGAGCTGGATGTGGCAGGGTTAAAGATATTAAGATTTGCAATGGGTGTGACTAGGATAGACAGGAATAGGAATCAGTATATTAGAGGGTCAGCTCAAGTTGGACAGTTTTGAGACAAAGCAAGAGAGATGAGATTGCGTTGGTTTGGACATGTGCTTTGGAGGGATGCTGGGTATATTGGAAAAAGGATGCTAAGGATGGAGCTGCCAGGTAAGAGGAAAAGAGGAAGGCCTAAGATAAGGTTTATGGATGTGGTGAGAGAGGACATGCAAGTTGTTGGTGTGAAAGAGCATGATGCAGAGGACAGGAAGAAATGGAAACAGAAGATCCACTGTGGCGACCCCTAATGGGAACAGCCGAAAGAAGATGTTGATGATGATGATGATGTCTGCTATTATTTATTAGCTTTTTCCTTGAGTAATAAGAAGTTGAGACATATGTTTTGGAGGACTTGGCAGTAGGTTGCACTGTATTCTGACAACAGTGAGGTGAAAAGCTGATAAATTCCTGTGTGATGGTTATTTTTATATTTGATAATTCATTTGATTGCAGTCAAAATATTATATATAGTTATATATTATATATATATTCATTATATTATATATTTTATATATTAAATATAGTTATTTATATATTTGTTTGTTTGATTGCAGTCAAAATATCTGAGGTGTACAGTCTCATAAAAGTAGTTTAATTAATGGTCATATCTACATGTGTGTAGGAGGTTAAAATAAATTATTATTTCTATTGTATTACATTCTTATATCTATGGTAAATTCAGTCAATAATGTTAGCTTTAATTGCTGGGTTGCTGGGTACAGGTTTGCAAAGGTAGTGGACATAATTTTATTTAACTTTACATCACAGTAAAACATCAACATTAAACTCAGTTGTCTGTAGGCAGCCACAGTTTTTTTTCCTTGAAAGGAAAAAATAAGACTGAATACCTTCTTTCCTCTCTCGTTTTGTTCATGCCATCATTAAATCAAAAAAGTTGTAAAAACCTTTAAGATTCACCGCAGAGCATGTAAAACTGTATGACGTCTGGGGTTATAGCAGCTCTCAGACCCCTGGATTAATTCAGTTACTTTTTCCAGACTCAATCACAGTAGATTCTTTGCTCGTTAGAGTGTGTTAAAAGCACGGGGGACCTAAAAAGCAAGACAAACTGTTAAAAAGCAAGAAAACAAGTAATGTATCTGGATTGTGTGGTGGTGTGGGCTAGTATGATGGCAAAACAGAAAAATGTATGGGGTAGTACAGAGGGGACTAGAGGGCTAGTGCAGGGGGTACTAGTAAGCAACAGCGAGCATATGAAGTCCTTTGAATAGGGCTCTACTTTATCAAAGGCTAGCCTTATAGATTAGAATTGTGGATGAAAGTGAATGACCCCACCTGTTGCCTGACCACAATTAATGGTCATTGGCCTACTATAATAGAGCCCCACACCACTGCATTTATATCCACACATTCATTTGTTACATGGAATACCCCACTTTGTTTTGAATTCAGCACCCACCACTGGTACATGTGCATATTCATCAGTGAGAAAAACATATGTGACTAGTGCACAAGGAAAAAACTCATTCAAAAGTATGATGAATTAAACATAAAGTCAAAATAGCACTCTTTTCATGGGGCTGCAAAAAAAGTCAATATTTAGGGAAGTGTGTAAAATGTATGCACAATGGTTTTATAATGTGTTATTAGATTGCTACATTGGTTCATTCTAGTCTCACCCTAGCATGACATGTCTTCTGTTTCAAATCATGGCAGTTTTTCTGAACTATTAAAGTTGTATGTAGTCTGTATAGTCTCCTTAATATTTATTTGCTGTGTTGTAAGCCAAGTACTGGTACAAAACATCATTTGATCAGCTCTTTCTTTCAGTGTATAGTTTTCTTACTTTTAATTCTCATATGATTTACATGTGGTATTCTACATGACTGATTTCTATTTAAACGTGAATACCCGACTCTCTTTTTATTTTAGAGGTATATATATATATATATATATATATATATATATATATATATATATATATATATATATATATATATTTATATATATGTGTGTGTGTGTGTGTGTGTGTGTGTGTGTATATATATATATACATATATATATATATATATATATATGCTGTTGGAATTGGTGCTAACCAGCAATTATTTTTCTTTTAATGAGAAAATATATCAGTGATTACAGGGTATGACAATGGGGGCAAAAATGACACATGCATATGCCAATGTAGTACTTAGCTGGTGGGTTAATTGAAGATATATTTTTTATTTAGCAGGGTACACTGGAAGATTTAGCTATATTATTTTGGAATATAAATAATAATATTGCATTTCTTAGTTTTACTATTGGATATATGGGTAAGGTAATACTTTTTTCAGATCATGAGGTAACTTTGGAGCAGAAAAATAATTGCTTTCACTCTACCATTTATAGAAAAAAGACATTTACTAATAATTATTTGGACTTTTTTAGTCAACATCCTAAATTTATGAAATTCAATATTGCAAAGGGGCTGCTTATGAAGTTGTCAAGAATTGTAAGTAAAGATGATGGGCCGGATTCATGAAGGCTTGCACGGAGTCTAAGAATAGGGTAAGACTCCAGACATCCAATATGTCTGCCGAGCGAACCAGGAACAGCCGGCAGGGGCCTGCATGAGAGCTCCTAAAACGATTCTTGCATGGACAGTGTTAGGTTATGCAAATTACCTCATTTGCTGCTGAAAGCTATGCAAATGAGGTAAATTTGCAATCCAGGAAACACTAACCTGTCCGAGTAAGAGTAGTGTTATTTGTAGAAATGTACTTGGTTGGTAACTGAGTACCTTTCTGCAAATAGGAAAACGGAGCAATGACAGCTCCAAATAAAGGATGCATCCAGTTGAGGAAGCATGCCAATAGCCAAATATAAGGCCACTGGCATTTATATGTGTTGCAAAATAATAAAAATATTTTTTCCCCCCGATCTCCGATGTTTAAGCATAGTGCAGTGTCATGCAAATGTGTTGCACTCTAAAAACCATAAAAAAATAAATAAAAGCCAAAAATAGGCATTTTATTAAAAAATCCATCTGCCATGCAAGTGAATGGCAGGCTGAAGACAACATGGCTACTGAGTAGTGGTTGCTAAGGGAGGAAGCTCAGTGTGAGAGATGTAACCAAGCATTAGTAGGCAATCTTATGTAAATGAGTATAAGGACAGTGAATCCCAATTTTCTCTTGCCATGTGAACCATGTCCCTAGAGTGTAAGAGTAGGATTAGGGGAGTAACAGAGTAGGAGATAGGTGACATCATGAGGGGGGTATGTATCAAAGACTGTAAGCTTATTGGAGCAGAGTGGCATGTGTTTGCTGTGAGTTACACAGGATTGGAAGAGGTGTGTCTACAGTTGTCTGAACTGAAACCAAGAAACCGAAGGTGTACGCTGTGGCTACCACCCAAGTTCTTGCAAAAATGCTTACACTGTGTGTGCATGTGTGCACCCGTGTAAGCCTGTGTAAGGCTGTCTAAGCCTGTGTGCGTGGATGTGCTCCTGCCTAAGCCTGTGTTTGGCTGTGTGTGTGCATGTGTGCTCATGTTCGCATGTTTGCGCTTGTTTGCATGGCGCCTCCCCCTGTGGAAACAGAAAAGGGAAAAGGAAGGAAAAGTAGTAGTAGGAAGTTAACCAAGGAGAACTAGCAGAGCTGCCAGGTGAAATCAATCAGAATCAGCCAATTACACAGACAGTACACTAGCCCAGCCCAGCACTTAAAACTCTGCAAACAACATTGCCCCATGTTTTACTCAGAAACACTGCAACACTGCAGTATACAAAGAGAAGTGGAAAATTAAAAAGCTTAACAGAGAAAAAAAATGTTAGGGGCTGCCATTGCTATTATAAGGCAACATGTGCAAGATGCTATGGGTGGTGCCATTGCGGATGTTGCTGAGCAACCCACAGTGAGGAGACGGAGAAGAGTGTACAGACCCAGGGTAACCTACCAGGGGCTACATGAGCTGGAGATAGTGGAGCATTATAGAGTGGACAGAGAGCTCCTGCAGCAAATTGTTGAGCTGTGCAGGCCACGCCTCACATACAGAACCAACAGAGGGGAACCCATCCCAGTGGAAACCAAGGTATGTGTTGGCCTAAGAATACTAGCAACAGGTACCTTCTAGAGACCAACTGGTGATATGATGGGGATTTCACAGGCATCAGCATCCAGGGTACTGCACCAGTTCCTCAATGCCATGTCAGCACATGTCGGTGATCATGTATATTTCCCCAATTCCCATAAGGTATTGGCCAGCAATATGCGTCTCTTCCAGCAAATAGTGGAATATCCTGAGGTAGTGGGTGCAATTGACTGCATGCACATACATATCAAAGCACCAGCTGGTGAGCGGGGTAGGGCCTACATCAACCGCAAGGGCTTCCACTCTATCAACTGCCAGGTCATGTGTGATGCCCAGGGCATAATACTGAATGTGTGTGCTGGCTGCCCTGGAAGCTACCAAGATCCCCATATCTAGCATCTGATGCAGCTGTACCAGACATTTGCCAATGGAGACATCCCTGACGGTCACCTAGTGGGGGATGCTGGATACACACTGGAGCCGTGGCTGATGACACCCATCAGAAATGCACACACACCTGAACAAGAACTCCATAATGAGGCACACGCACAAACATGAAATGTAATCGAGCGTGTGTTTGGGTTTACTCAAGTCACAGTTCCAGTGCCTGGACACATCCGGTGGAGCCTTGCAGTACTCACCAACTACATGTACCCAAATTGTCACGGTATGTGCCATGCTACACAATATGATCCTGTGAAAACAGCTGCAGCAGTAACAGCATGGGGCAGGGCCAGACAGCCCCCCACCATTGCCAAGGCCTGCACAGGCACAGTGTGACTCGGAGGAGGAACAACCTGAGCCTACCCCAGTAGGCAGAAGGAGGTGTGCCCAGTATGCCTTGGCCTTGGCGAAGAGGCAACACATAGCACATACACTGGCTCAGTAGGAACCCTGGAAATTATACCTCTCTCTGACTTGCACATAAAATAAAAGGGATGCCTAACTTGACACTACCTGTTCCCAAACATATATAGGGAGTGAAGTATGTGCATCTGACATAGGCAGCCCTGCAGCACCACCGGAGGCATGATTGCCATGTTTTAAGCAATATAAAGCAGTGCTAAGCAGCATTTACCAATATTTAGTATATGTAAACAAAATTGCCCATGCTAACTAGCCCAATGTTGGGCAACATTGAGCAATGTTGGGCAAGGTCGGGCAAAGTCGTGCAAAGTTAGGTAAACATGCTCATATTTGCTTTACTGTTCCTTAAGCAGTCTGGTCTGCCCAGCATGAAAATAAAAAGCAGTGATAGGGCTCGAACCCAGGATACTGTGCACTATAGTCACAGTACTGAACCACTAAGCCACAATAGCATTTCAGTGGCATAGACACAGCAGGACAATTGTACAGTAATGCAAACACAAAGAAATGCTGTATCATGTCCCTAAAGAGGCATATGGGTAACCTCTCCCACAGGCGTGTAGGCTATGAAGTCACAATCTAATATACATGACATTGGACGCTAGGATCTGTAAAACAGTAGTATGCCTCAAGCCAGTATGATAGGCAACAGTACAGACTGAAATGGTGTACCATACATAGCAGTGCAGGCATAGCAAATGTGTATAAGTGTCAGGTGAAACCCTCATCCTATGTACACCCACAGTAACAATCAAGTGTGCCCCTGGGTAGAAATGCACAAAGAATAGCTGCCCCCTTTGTATGTAGAAATGTTGATAAGTCTATGCAACGTGTCCATGGAAACCCTGCAGGCACAGCATGATCCCTGTTGATCTATGACACAAAGGTGAGCCCTGCTGTAAAGATACAACTTGACTTTCCATACACATATAGTATAAATGTCTATACTGGGAGTGCTCACACACTCCAACAAATGTAGTGGATTTCATTCAGCATCACAGAAAGGTCATACTGGGCATGCTCACACACTCAAAAAACTAAACAAATTTCAGGCAACAACATACTGAAAGGTCATACTGGGCATGCTCACACATTTAAAAAACGAAGCAAATGTCAGGCAACAGTATACTGAGAGGTCATACTGGGCATGCTCACACACACATGCCAAATATAGAGGTGATAATAAGGGATCTATGGACAAATGTGGATAGACATCTCTACTTCCAGAAACACATTCACAAAGTTGTCAGAAAAACATGCTATGTATTCACATAAACTGCCAAGGTCTGTGCATGTAGGTCAAAGGAGGTTCCCAGTACTCATCAGTCATCAGACCCATCAGAGAGTACCACATCACACTTGCGATGAATCAGACTAGGCACATTCAGCAGCCAGAAAGACCACTGAAGTACCCTAACAAGAGGATTACTGGCCTCAAACAGTTGCCCCATGCAACAAGACTGAAAGTAACCCAATCTGTACTCTGTTGCATACTGTCTACTCAGGAGATCTCTGCCCAACAAACAGGTCCATGTCATGGCTACACTCAGATCTGTACTGAGTTACAGCTCAATGGCACTAAATATACAGACCCAACTGATATTGCCAACATCCTGGCAGATAGGATCAGTGTTAATTGTACCCCCCTCTCACCCATGAAAGAGCACATCTCTATAATAGAAGACTGCAAAGTTGCTGTCATCACGGCTGCACAGGTAAAAAACACTCTCCAAAGCCAGTATCACAGCAGCCATGGGACCAGATAACTTCACAGGCTGTGTTCCACATAAACCACAGAACGAACAGGCACCACACTGATGTACCATGTGCAGTCATAGCCTCACCTCATGCTTTGTGCCTGTTGAATGGTGCACAGTGACAGATATCCCACTACACAAGGGTGGAGAAACCACGGACCCCAGAAACTAGTGCCCCATTAGCCTGACGAGCCCGCTCTTCATGGTCATGGAATGTATCATCATACAACATATAAACAATTACAGTTGTAATCCCCAAACCCTGGACCACAACCATGTTGGGTTTGTAAAATGTAGATCATGTCACCTAAACCTAATAGATGACATTGAAGCAGTCAACAGAACTGTCGACAAGGGTAAGGTGGTTCACACAGCCTATGTTGATCTTGCCACGGTTTACAACACCACCCCACACTCTGGAAATATAGATAAACCCACTAAACTAGGTATAAATTGCTATGTCACATGATGGGTTGCCAACAGGCCTACTGACAGAACACACACTGTGAAAGTAGCAGACTCCAAGTATGACTTTGGACCAGTGATGAGTGCAGTAACACAAAGTCCAGTCCTGTGTCTTGTCCTGTTTAGTATCTACTTCCCTGAAGTAAATGTTAACATGAAAGGTCTGTGGCTACAGAAGTTACTAGAAGACTGCAAACTAGGAGCCATAATTGTAAACACTAAAGATGTGGACATCCTACAAAAGGGCCTCACTGAGACAGATGGCTGTTGTCAAAGCCATGGGCTCTAGCTCAATGCCAAAAGGTGCATTGTCATCCCCTTTGTTAAAACCTCTGTAGCCAAGAACTACAACATAGGTGGTAGTATACTTAACACTGAAAGTGTGACAAGAGACCTTGGGTCACATGTGTACACTGGACACAAGTGTGATAATCACATCCCCACAGTAGTCAGGAAACCCTGCTATGTGGCACACCTAATCACAAAATGTGTCTCATGCAGAATAGAAGAGGACATTGTTCCCCACTACTCATCACTCACTAGAACTATAACAGAGTACAACGCCACTTTTGCTATGTACCTCACAAGACAACTACAACAACTGTAAAGCCTGCAGCAATACCTCACAAAGAGCATTAGTGGCCAGAAATACATGCCATACACAGACCATCTCAAAATGCTCCATCTGTACTCCCTTGCATATTGCCTACTCAGATGTGTTGACTGCCTAACATACAAAGCTATGTCAAATGCAGAGCTGTTGGACATGCTTCACGTAAAACACCCACAATCCCTCTGACCTTCGGATCCAAAACCACGAGTGAAATACAAAAGGAAGGGGTGTACCCATTTACCTTATGGATACCCACACCTTCAGGTTAGTGGCACAGCATGAGGCCTTGGAGACCATGCAAGTGCAACTAACATTGGGCAAAGCTGCTCATCAGATTGTAGTCTGCTACAGATCACCTACCTTGTCACATGAACCTCACTCAGTATTCCTGAGAACAGTGGAAAATATAGAGGTCCTATCAAACACCATTATATGAGGTGATTACAACTACCCAAACAATAAGTGGGAGAATTACTTGTGTGCAACGTCCTTTGCCCAATGTTTCCTAGAGTTTAAAAGGTCTGACACCCTGGAACAGCTGGTCACCATGCCCACTAGAGGTGACACCATACTGGACATGATCATCACCAACATGGGGTACCAGTGTTCCACAACCGAGATAAAGCCCTCGCTGGTAATATCAGATCATAAAGTAATCACACTGGACATCCACATCCCAGCCCCCCACCCAGTTAATGAAACCACTGTGAAGACATTTTCAAAAGCAAACTGCACATGTCCCAAGACAAAAGTGGAAAGCTCCAAAGACCTCTTGCTGCAGGATAATGGTATACAATCTGCCAAATCAATTACAAGTGAATCCTATGAGCATCTACAGGTTTGCATGGATTGAGACATCACAAATAAAACCAAGATGCACTCCTCCAAAAATAAGAAAACAATCTGGTGGTCATTACCCATAAATAAGCTAGACAACAGAAGGAGATAACTAACACCTGATAGAGCCAATTTCACTAAAGGAAAGGCATCACTGATCATTATTATGAAGAAGCAATGATCGCTCATAAAATAATTCAAGGACACTTTCAAAAGACAAATTGCCAAGGACTGTAAGAATGACAACCACAAAGCCTGCGGTAGCTATGTCAGACATGTAGGTGTCAACTTCCAAATATGCTGTCAGCTACTGACAAATGGCAAGGAATACACTGAACCAACTTTCATTACCCACATCCTGGGGGACAAGTTCAGTGCAAACATCCCCCCCATCACCCCCAAAAGGGCCTGTGTCCATCACAGAAGGATGCAGAGCCCCAGATGTCATGGACATTCAGGTAAAGACAGCCCTCTCCAAAGCCAAGAACACAGCATCAATGGGACTGGATGGTGTCCCAGGCTGCGTCTTACACTAGGCCCAAAAGGAACTACACCCTCACCTACATTCACTGCCCAGACTCAATTGTACCACAGGGTATGCACCCAAAGAATGGCATACACTAACATTCATCCAGCCCCACAAAGGGGGTGCCACAACAGAACCTGGAAACCATTGCCCTATATGTCTACTCAGCCTGGTGTACAAAGCTATTGAGCAAATTGTCATGCAACCCATAAACAGTGACATTGGGGACCACCAGACACTGGATGCTACACAACCCTGCCTTGTTAAAGGCAGATCCTGCCTCCTAAACATAGTTGATTTACTACAAACAGTTACCAAGGACATAGATGGAGGTGAAAGTAGTCCACACAGCCCACCTGGACCTCACTAAGGACTCTTTACACCATTCCCCACTCTGTCATCATGGACACGCTTACCAGCCTGAACATCAACAGCTATTTCACAGGATGTGTGGCCAAATGGCTCACAGATCAAACACACATGTTCAGAGTTGTGGGTACCATGTCTGACTCTAAGACAGTCACAAATGGCATCCCACAGGTCTTGGCCCTGGGACCCCACCTGTTCAGTAGACACTTCTCAGAGGTACAGGCAAGCACGGGAGGAGTATGGCTGAACAGGTCTGCAGATGACTGCTAACTGTGATCCATAATCAACTCTATGGCTGACACACACATCCTCCAGAAGGGGCTTACAGAGACAGATACCTGGCGTCAAAACAATGCTCCAAGAAGAATGGCAAAGAATGCATAGTCATCCCCTTTGGCTAAAACAAAGTGCAAACAAATTACCACATAGGTGGTACTCCAGTATGTATGGAGAAAGTCATGAAGGCTCTGGGGACACAGTTAGATAGTACACTCTTCTTTGATGATCACATGGCCAAAGTGTTTAGACATTCCTTCTATTTAGCCCACCCAATGTCACCTAATGTAACCTACTTTGTCTAGTCTGATGATGTCACCAGCCTACAAATATACCTGTGGAAAATAGAACTCACAGTAATGTGTGTAGCATGCTGTTTAAATGCATACGTTTGTAGTATCATAAACCAGTTAAGTAGAGGTTTCAGTCTTGCACTGGGCATGTCTGTTTCTGTGTTATCTCCTTAGAGAGGAACACCCTTTTTGGAGAGTACTCATACACCTTAAAAGTGGTATACTAATCTTTGTCAGGTCTGATGATGTCACCATCCTACAAATAATCCAAAAAGTAGATGGAAATACTGGAGGTCTTCAGTTAAAACACAGTTTTATTTGCTCACTCCACTTACAAAACGCTGACAAGACACAAATAGCGAACTGGAACAAGAATAAAAATATCCACCACAAGCAAAGGCATAAACGCTGTTCTTTCCATACGTTTTCGTCCTATTACAGACTTCATCAGATAATTTACTAAATTCTAGCTTTGCTTTATATATCCTTCTAGTTAATTAATTGATTCAATTTAATATATCAATTAGTAAAGTTTAAAACAGAAGTAGGGGAAAACAGAAGTGAAAAGTTCAACCCCATTTTAAAACAAACATTTTTCTCTGTTAATTCTTAATGTGTTTAAGTCAGCCACATTGGTATTCACTTTAAAACCTTTGTTTAGAGAGTACTTTGTAAATCTTTTTAATATTAATATAATTAAATCATATAAAGCATGTAAAACCTTTTAGGACACATTAAATAGACCAATAAATCCACCATAATGAATGCCATCTAGTGGCAGTTTGTTAAAATTACATGTATAAATACAACTTGCATATAAGAAAAAAATGTTAAAACCACCTTTTTATGTGTAAATCTTCTATCCAAGACAAATGGACTATATAAATAAATAAATAAGTAATTAAAAAAGTGAATGAGTGAATATATAAATATATAAATAAATAAATACGTTAATAAATGTTATTATTGAATTTCTCTCCCTAAAAAAGTAGAGGTCTGGATGACTGTTAAATTCATTATAATATTAAATATAAAATATAAAGATATAAAAGGAGAAGAATATAAAAAATGCACTTTATAAATAGTATTCATATGAAATTTTAAAAAAGTATACATATATATGTCATAGATCCATCTCATAGCTTAGCTGCTCTTAGTTTTAAAAGTGGTGCTATACTTATATGTTCATTTAAACCTGGAAATTTATATGCTTCCAAGGACATCTGCCATCATAATTCACGATATTCTAACCTTTCTTCCCAGGGCCCCCCACGTATATTCCTTTCTGTGTGTTCTAAAACTGTAAACTTGAAACTAGATTTTTCACAATTTTTACTGTGTTTATATAGAGCATTTGTTTCTTTACAGTTTTTTTATATCATTTAAATGTTCAAATATTCTTCTTTTTAATTTCCTCTCAGTTTTCCCTATGTAAAAAGCTTGGCATTCATTGCACATACTTAAATATACCAAGCCTGAGGAGTCACAGTTATAGAAGTTCTTATCATTAGTTATAACTTTGTTTCTACTACTTATATGAATACTGTTACTATTAGAAATATTTACACATTGGGCACACCTACCACATTTATATGTGCCTTTTCTTCTTCTATCCTGTGACCCCAGGGTATGTTTATTTTCTAATAGATTTTTTATACTTGAGGTTAGAATATCGTGAATTATGGTGGCAGATGTCCTTGGAAGCATATAAATTTCCAGGTTTAAATGAACATATAAGTATAGCACCACTTTTAAAACTAAGAGCAGCTAAGCTATGAGATGGATCTATGACATATATATGTATACTTTTTTAAAATTTCATATGAATACTATTTATAAAGTGCATTTTTTATATTCTTCTCCTTTTATATCTTTATATTTTATATTTAATATTATAATGAATTTAACAGTCATCCAGACCTCTACTTTTTTAGGGAGAGAAATTCAATAATAACATTTATTAACGTATTTATTTATTTATATATTTATATATTCACTCATTCACTTTTTTAATTACTTATTTATTTATTTATATAGTCCATTTGTCTTGGATAGAAGATTTACACATAAAAAGGTGGTTTTAACATTTTTTTCTTATATGCAAGTTGTATTTATACATGTAATTTTAACAAACTGCCGCTAGATGGCATTCATTATGGTGGATTTATTGGTCTATTTAACGTGTCCTAAAAGGTTTTACAAGCTTTATATGATTTAATTATATTAATATTAAAAAGATTTACAAAGTAATCTCTAAACAAAGGTTTTAAAGTGAATACCAATGTGGCTAACTTAAACACATTAAGAATTAACAGAGGGAAAAATGTTTGTTTTAAAATGGGGTTGAACTTTTCACTTCTGTTTTCCCCTACTTCTGTTTTAAACTTTACTAATTGATATATTAAATTGAATCAATTAATTAACTAGAAGGATATATAAAGCAAAGCTAGAATTTAGTAAATTATCTGATGAAGTCTGTAATAGGACGAAAACGTATGGAAAGAACAGCGTTTATGCCTTTGCTTGTGGTGGATATTTTTATTCTTGTTCCAGTTCGCTATTTGTGTCTTGTCAGCGTTTTGTAAGTGGAGTGAGCAAATAAAACTGTGTTTTAACTGAAGACCTCCAGTATTTCCATCTACTTTTTGGATTATTTGTGACTTTGCGCACCTTTATTCATTCTGGTTTTGACATCCTACAAATAAACCTGTGGAAAAAAGAACTCACAGTAATGTGTATAGCGTGTCTTGTAAATGTGCACTTCTGTAGTATCATAAACCAGTTAGGGAGGGGTTTGAATCTTGCACTTAACAAGTGTACGTGTGGGATTTCTTTGAAGAGGAGCAACCTTTTTGGAGAGTACTCATACACCTTAAAAGTGGTATACTAATCTTTGTCAGGTCTGATGATGTCGCCATCCTACAAATATACCTGTGGAAAAAAGAGCTTGCAGTAATGTGTGTAGTGCGTCATGTAAATGTGTACTCCTGTAGAATCATCAACCAGTTAAGTAGGGGTTTGAATTCTCCACTTGACAAGTGTGTGTGTGATCTCCTTAGAGAGGAGCAACCTTTTTGGAGAGTACTCATACACCTTAAAAGTGGTATACTAATCTTTGTCAGGTCTGATGATGTCACCATCCTACAAATATACCTGTGGAAAAGAGAGCTCACAGTGATGTTTGTAGCACGTTGTGTAAATGCGTACTCCCGTAGTATCATAACCCAGTTAGGTAGGGGTTTGAATCCTGCACTTGACAAGTGTGTGTGCAATCTCCTTGGAGAAAAGCATCCTTTTTGGAGAGTACTCATACACCTTAAAAGTGGTATACTAATCTTTGTCAGGTCTGATGATGTCAATATCCTACAAATATACCTGTGGAAATCAGAACTCACAGTAATGCGTGTAGCATGTCGTGTAAATGCATACTCCTGTCGTATCATAAACCAGTTAGGTAGGAGTTTAAATCCTGCTTTGAACAAGTGCGTGATCTCCTTGGAGAAAAGCATCCTTTTTGGAGAGTACTCATACACCTTAAAAGTGGTATACTAATCTTTGTCAGGTCTGATTATGTCACCATCCTACAAATATTATATCTGTGGAAAAGAGAGCACACAGTAATGTGTATAGTGCATTGTGTCAATGCGTACTCCTGTAGTATCATAAACCAGTTAGGTAGGTGTTTGAATCCTGCACTTGATAAGTGTGCCTGTTTGTGTGTGATCTCCTTGGAGAGGAGTAACCTTTTTGGAGAGTACTCATACACCTTAAAAGTGGTATACTAATTTTTGTCGGGTCTGATGATGTCACCATCCTACAAATATACTTGTGGAAAACAGAATTCACAGTAAAATGTGTAGCGCATTGTGTAAATGCGTACTCCTGTATTATCATAAACCAGTTAGGTAGGGATTTGAATCCTGCACATGACACTTGGGTGTAATGACCTTGGAGAGGAACAACCTTTTTGTAGAGTAGTAGAACACCTTACAAGTGGTATACTTATCTTTGTCAAGTCTGATGATGTCACCATCTTACAAATATACCTGTGGAAAAAAACATCCCAGTAATGTGTATAGCACGCCGTGTTAATGTGTGCTGCACTAGTATCATAAAGTAGTTAGGTAGGGGTTTGAATCCTGCACTCGGTGAGTGTATGTCCTCCCTGTGTGAGGCACTATTGGTTAATGTGCAGTGGATTTTGCTTTTACTACTGTATGACATATCAGTATGCATTGCACATGCGAGGTAGCTGTGTGGCAAATACATATACGTACATGTTAACTCAATTATTGCATGTGTGTGAACCCTGCTTTCTCCAAGAACACAACTGTCATCTTTGCCCAACTGTGCTGCTGCTTCTCAGACCTTAGGTCACATTTGTATGCTTGTGACAAGGCCAGCCACTGCAGTGATCCCTGGCCTAGGTCATCCATGTCACACACACTCATTATGGTTTCTATTGAATTGTGTGAGTGAGGGTTTATGGCAGAGGTATATGTTAGACCTGTTCTAATGCAGCAAAGTCTGTCAGTGATGACTATTCATTATAGGTGTACAACAACCTTTGTGGATATGTATGCAAACCCCTTATTGCTCATGTGATCCACCGAGGTATTTCAAAATACCTTAGGAAATATGATTATCAAAGGAGAGATGATGTAATACTTGGTTGCATGTACACATTGTTACCTATTCATCATGTTGGTGGCTGCTACCTATGTGGTACTGTGGGGATACTATGTTCCGTAAAGGTGGATGACTATACTTATTATGGCTAATAGATTTACAGCATGGGTTTGACAACAGTTATCTGTCTGTATGGTACCCTTGTGGAGGATGTGTGTGTCATCTGGAGAATGCATTATAGGCCACATTATGCATTACCAGACGTGGACGGACATATCCCTACTGTGATTGCTTGTACCTAAGAGAACTATATGCCAAACAGGAGTGGTCTCAGTAATGGGTGCAGGTGAATACCACTAGTTACTGGCATATTATAGTACCCGCAGGATCCAAATGTTGCTGTGTGTCTTACAGCTGTGTGTCACTCATGAAGACATCATCTAACGATTGGTTATGGTCAGGCTGTTGAAGTTATGTATACTACCAGAATGCAGAACAATGACAGATAGTAACAGTATCACCCACATCACAGTGTCAAACCATGTCATACACACATGTGTAGTCAGGTTCTGAAATGTGTGTAGTACAATGCATACTGGCCACCAATAGAAACTATGTAGTGTTACTGTGTAATACAGGGCATGTCACCCTGCCCATGTGTCCACCATGCACGTACATGCAGACAGTTCACCTCCACCATGTTCACAGATGTACACCAGCAAATCTATGCTACACACATCCCACACATACTGTCCACTCTCTAACACATGCTGCCAATACTACACACATCAGCCAAGTGGCACGTGGGCGGACAATACACTATTTTAAATAACACTGGTGTAAACAATACTACAATGACAATCATAGCTTTAATGCATCATGCCTGCTCAGCTACACCTTCAAGCATATCATTACACTCTACTGCTGACAACATGGTAACATTGCTATCCTGCTATAAAGTCACCCTGTGCATCAGCACCATGGTAGCCTGTTCCTGTATCGATGTTACAGATGACAGGAGGTAGCACAGGTTTCATCATATGCACAGGGTGTGTTGTTGGTTTGCCAGAGGCCTACAGTGAGCCATCCAATCGACATGTATGTGTGTGTGTGTGTGTGTGTGTGTGTGTGTGTGTGTGTGTGTGTGTGTGTGTGTGTGTGTGTGTGCATGTGTGTGTGTGTGAGGGGCAAGAGTACTGCTATGGGCCAATGTTGATGTAATGTGTGTGGGTATGTGTTAGCCCTAGATGTCTGGTTCATGTGTGGTTGTGTCTGCATGTACACAGTTCCGCCATGTGGCTGCCATATACAGGTATTTGTGGGATAGCCACAGACTGTACCTGCCAGGCTTTACAGATCACCATCTCTGGCCACGGATATGGTACCTGTGCCTGGCAGGGGTGCTACTGACACTATCAGGTACTAAGCCAGACTGGGTACTTTCCCCAGAGGTAGATGGATGTACACTGGACCCAGGTCCCTGCTGGGACTGTCCAGAGCCACATGCACGTGGTCTTCTAGGACGTTCTATGGACAGCCCACCCCCAACATTGCTGGGGCTGGTACTGGCACTATGGGAGCAGCTGTGACTTGAGGGACATCTGTGGTGACTACCAGCTGCTGATGTTGCTGGCATATGTCCACGTTGATGACTCAGCCATCCTGCACTGTTCTGACACATGGACATGACATTGTGGAGGGCATCTAATGTCTCTCCCCAAAGTCTATATGTGACCTCAGTGTAATGATGGATGGCACCTGCTAGGTTATGGATACTGTCAATTACGGTGGTGTTATGTGCCCTCTGTGCCCTTAGTCCCTGTCTGGTGTACCATTCCATACATGCCTGTGCCTCCATGACAGCCTGGAACATGAGTGACGTTGTCAGAACTGTGGCATGTCTGCCAGGGGCATGATGAGCAGCAGTGCTCCGATAAGAACCCCTGGACATCTGCCGATGTGGTACCCTTCCAAACATCTGGGTATGGCTGTTGTGTTGGGATGCATGTGCCATGGATACCACACTGTCCTGGCCAATGCTGACTATACGCTGTCCCTCAGCTAAGGGCATTGGTAATGAATGTATTGGCAGTATGACTGTGTGCATGGATGGGGTGGACACTTGAGTACTGTTGATTGGTGGCCCAATGACAGACTCTGGCAAACATGCCTGTGCCTCAACACACCTATCATCATCATCACTATTTTGCTCAGTGAAATTGGTTTCCCTGCTGCAGTGAACCAGCCCAAAGTCAGCACCTGTGAGAGGAAGACAGGAAACACACTCTACGACCTGTACATGATGTTGGCACACATGCACACATGAACACATGAACACATGAACACATGAACACATGCATACATGCACACATGCATACATGCACACATGCACACATGAACACATGAACACATGCATACATGCACACATGCATACATGCACACATGCACACATGAACACATGCATACATGCACACATGCACACATGCACACATGAACACATGAACACATGCACACATGCACACAGTTGCACTCCTCACTAAAACAGACACACACACACATACACACACACACACACACACACACACACACACACACACACACACACACATACACACACACACACACACACCACCAGCAATCCAGAACATACTCAATAGCAGGTGATGGTGGGGTACAGTATCACAAGGCAAACAGTTATATCACACGTGTCACCATGCAGGACGTGTGTTGCTCAACAGCATGCAGTGCTTGTGTAGACAGCCCTTGCTAATAACAGTATACATGGCTTTGATGCATGTGTGTTGTTGTTCAGTGATCATCCTCACTCTGGAACGCAATGTGTACCTGGACACAACATTGCTGTGCAAGTATTAAAAGCTCTGCAATGTCCTGTGCACCATCACTCACAGGTATACATACCATGGCTGGATGTGTATCTGTATGTCACATAGATATCCATTTCTGATTAGAGCGTCTGTGTCTTTAGCAGATGATTGTGGACACAGGTTTAGCACATGCATACTATGTATACACACAGGATGAGTGGTGCATGTATACCTGATGGAATACCATTGCTCAACATAGCCATTGTACTGTGGTTATAGTGAGTGTAGGACATATTGTGGACATGCCAGTGTCAGCCATGACATGGCATGCTACAACACAACTGCAACATTAAACTTCACACATACACAGTGTGTGTCATGTGACCTATACATTCAATAGCATTACAAGACATATATGTGTCACTTTGTACAAATGGTGATTGCTATGCATAATGTGTATCAGTGCATATGTTTGCCAACACATAACATTGAGGTGCATAGCAGTTAATGTTATGTGTGGTACTGTGGTCACTATAACTGGATGGGGTGTAGTACCATGAGCCATCATGCAATATCATGTGGTCACTCAAGGCTACTAATGTGTGCCAGACTGGCACATACCATGCTGTACCGGAACTGCAGTACCATGGCTACATTCACCATTTCACAGCCAGTTGTTACATGGGTTTGTATGGTGCCCAGTAGGGGCATTGCCTAACATGAATGTGTGTTATGTGTTGAAGAGTGTCGCACAGCCACATGAGAGGCATATACCCCTCAGGTATATTATGTGTACTGTGTGTATGACATTTGGGACACTGGAGTGTAACCTTACAGCGGGTGTCTGAATACGCCATGTGTAACATGTTAATGTGTACTGTGTATGACAAAGTTGTGTGCATGTGTATCGACTCTGCCTATCCAACGTCCACTGCAGTGTTTCCACAATTGTGTGGGATACTCTGTGTATTGTATGTGTTTTAGGGAGCTACCCACATTACTGGGATGTGCATAGTCTCACAGCAAACATGCACAGCATGCCTTATGCACAGGTGTGATACGTGCACATGGCCTACACCTCACCTAGGACATGCACATGTAATTAGCAATTTTAAATGTAGAACACACACACCAGCATGGGTCTGCTGCCTTGCTGTCACACCAGAGGGACCTACAAGGATATGAGACAGTTTGTCAGTGGCAACAACTGTGGCATTGCTACTGTGTGTTTGCAATGTTACAGTAGTACAACGGTTGACAGTCACAGGCCTACAGATTATATTCCAAATTATTAGTATTGCACAATACTAGCCACCACATCTTCTAACTACACAGCACACATCTCACATAAGTATGCTCTAACAATAGAGGTAACAGTAGTCTGCAGCTATGCCATGTTACCTGCATGCTCCATGTCAACTTGCTGTGTGACTCCAGCCTCCATGATGATACATGTTAGTTGTTGTTGGCCAGGAGCCACCTGGCTCAGGAGCAGCTCCTCCACTCTGGTGAGGGGGGATGGATGGCTACCCCACCACCTGTGGCAAGCTGTTGTCCATGGATATCAGACGCATGCTGCCGGACATGTCTAATTAAATCACTGCAGTGATGGCGTACCTGCTCATATGTCTGGTTATGCATGCCTATGTCATTTACCCTACGGACAAGATCTTGCCACAGTGCAGTCCACTCATGCTGATCCTGGCTGGTTCTGGAGAACAGCAGGGCATAGTGCTGCACCAGGCTTGTTATTATTATTTCCTCCTCTGTCAGGCTATAGCTGGGGTTATGATGGTGGGACATGATGCTGGAAGACAATGAAACAATATGTGTGAGCAAGTCATGTGGCACACTTAACATTCTAAAGTACAGATATCAATAAACTGCCATATATAGCAACCTATTGGCTGTCAGAGGATACACTCTTTCAATACCACATATCAGTGCTCAGCCCACAACTGCCTGACAGTGCCTGGCACACCCTACATATCAAACCATGTTTTGCACAGCAACAAAGATAAACCAGTATGTAAGACTATAAACAGTACATGGCACACTGTATGCAACACAATGCACCACCTAGCCACAGGAGGTATATATCAAGCTAATGCATCAAGATATATGTAATCCATTGCAATGATTGTACAGTCCAGTTACTGTATTACCAGTATACCACACTAGTCATTGATGGCAAACCCCTGCCTAACAAATGTGCACATTTGTTAATATAGGTGGCATACTGCTGTATTGCACTATACATATTGCTAGATATGCACCTATATCCTGTAACACACATATGACCGAGGCCATGGTACAGGCATACCCACACACACATCAGACATACATACCAGACACAAAGGTATGGCAACCCAGATGACCTTTACCTGTGTACCATAGAGTACTGTGTGTCAGTAGTTATGAAAAACTTATGCCTGAGGTATGTAATCTGTGAGGATTATAGGGAACACACAAAACAGTGGTCCCAAGAAATGTGGACATACACCATACTGTGCTGTTTAGGCATACAGCTTCAGGTAGTACTACAGTTTATATAGGAGTTGTATTCACCAGCAGTAACACTCAATAAGCATACATGTACTGCTTTAGCCTACAATGGGACACCCCAGTCGACACCAAGGGACTACGACAGACCGTATGGCGTACTGCTTTTTCTGCCTAGCAATTGCATACACATCTTTTGCTGGGATCACAGCTAGGACACATAATACCATGACAGAAACAGTTTCTCACTAAGCTATCACACATATACAGAACACATTCACCATCACACTCAGTCAACCTCACATAGCAATTATTGCAACAAGTACATGTGGGTGTGTATCGCTTCATAGGTAGGTAATAGGTTATTGGCCCTAGGGCCTATAGAGGTCTAGCCATACACTACCCTGGCCTTTGACACACAGGTAATTACGTTTCACGTGGCCCTGAAAAGCAGAGCCACAGAGGTGATTCCAGGGGTGTATTTCCTATCTCCCATACAATCATCAGGATTATTTATGACGACTGCTAATTAGGAGCTTTGTTTGCTATTGATAGGTGGTTTGTTCCAGAGTATGGGATGTCTCTAAGATAGGAATCTATCCCTCCAGCATGTGCTGTTTATTGAGGTCACAAGGTTTAGGTCCCCTAGAGTGTGTAGCTCATAGGGATTGTGATCTGTTTACGTGGAGCATGTCCAACAGCTGTGGGTCTGACATAGCTTAGTATGTTAGGCAGAGGTCACCTCTGGGTATGCGGTATGTGACACAGTCTAGCTGTGTGTTTGTGAGACGGTCTGCATAGGGCATCTGTTTGAGGCCAGTATTACTCTTTGAGAGGGCATTTTACTCTATAATAGGCTTTATGTGTGATGAGTAGAGGGGAACACTGACCTATATTTCCCTGGATGACACACCTTTTGTGATGACGTGTGCCACGTAGACAGATGACATGACTAGTGTGGTACTGTGATTATCAGAGGGGAGACTACTGTTCACCTGTGTCCCATGGTCTCTTATCACACCTTCGGTGTTTAGTAGACTACCACCTATGTGTTAGTTAATGGGTACAGATTTTTTGCAAGAAGGGATGCCAATGCAGTGTCAACATTGAGCTTGAGTCCATGGCTTTGTCACCAGGCATCTGTTGCAGTAAATATGTCCCTCTCTCTCTCTCTCATATATATATATATATATATATATATATATATATATATATATATATACACACACACACACACACACACACACATACATATAAACATCCACTGGTGTACATATATATATATATATATATATATATATATATATATATATATATATATATATATATATAGGCACATATACAGTCCACCTTTCATGGTGGGGATATCACTTATGTGAAGGTTGTGAGGTATAAAGTTATGTCATAATATTGCACAGTGTTGTGCGGAATGCATTGAAGGTGTTCTCAGCCCATGTAGCTTTAGCAGGTCTCACTGGCTGCAACACTGCAAACCTGACGAATCATACCCACAGCGTTTAACCACCACATATCATATACCAGCACTGTATGCTGTCTTGTTTGCCACACACTACGACCTACATAGAAATATGCACATAAAAACCTTCAACAACATATATATGTCCACCCTTCACAAACAATTGCAGTATGTCCCTTGCTCTTTGCACATGTACAGATGCTAATATATCTGACACAGACAGATCTCTCCATATGTGTGTGCAATAAACACACAAGATCCACAGTGCTGTAAGTTCATGTACCTCACGGCTGACCTGTTGGGCCTTGCTGCAACATGAATAGGTGTCACATGTGAGCACACAGTAATATTAGGGGGTGTATATATAGCTGCAAATGCTAGATTAGCATACTAGCCTGGTACAGCTGTTGCCAATGCTAAGCTACACATTAATATTACTATCATGCATTTGTTACTCTGTCGCATCCATGTTTAGATAACCTTATGTGCTACTACCCCAAACAGACATTGTACACACTACTGTACAGAACACAGATAACATGGATCAGATGTTTGACATTTAATGCTGAACTACATATGTCACAGTCATATCCCACTGCACACAGCTGCACACTGATTTCTCCATGCCTAATAGTTATGCAGGGCATCTGTGCATAGATACGTACTGCTGCCACATATGGATGATTCAAACTATGTAGAGTACTCTTCATAAACATCTACTACATGCCGGTAAATGCATAGCTGTTACATACCTTTCCTTTGTATGTGTTCGCATTTTTCATTTCCGTGTGTTTTCTAATATATGTATTTATTATATCTCACTTATTTTTTGGGATATATTTATCTTTTTTCAATTTATATATATTTTTCAATATATTATTTATTTTTCAGTATATTAATTTTTTTTTACAATATATTTTTTTCAATATATATATCTTTTTTCAGTATATTTTTTAGTTTTCAATATATTATTTTTTTCAAATATATTTTTTTCAATATATTTGATTTTGTCTATATATTTTTTTCATTATATTCTTTTCTTTTTTCTTTTTTTCTTTCAATATATAACTTTTTCTTTCAATATATATTTTTTCTTTTTTTTCTGCAGCTGTTGTCTGCATCTGCATCCATGTCTCTCTCTTGCTCTCTCTCTCTCTCTCTCTCTCTCTCTCCCCTCTGTAGCTGCAATGAAATGATTGCATGTGTGGACAGCAAATACAGCCTGCTTTTATGAGTATCTGCACAGCTGCATGTGATGGCCTCTGCACCAATTGGTGGCCACCATTTGGCAATTGCATGCAGCCTGTACTCACTGTCATAGCAACCCAGTGCTATAAATTGCTACGTCAGGTAGGCGTAGCCCTTTTAGCTTTCCGAAGTGGGGACCGTGCTTGTTTGCTGTGGACACAGTTGTGTACGTCAGAAAATTGGTATACTTCTTATAACTGATGCTAGGGGTGTAGCCAGTGATTTGAATGTTGTACTTAGACCTAACTGTTGCCACTTCCAGTACACAGTTGACAGTGTAGATTTGTACTCACCCCTACATATGCTAACACAAGATAAATGGGAGTATGTAGTTTCTTTTCTACTTATACAATTAGCTGCCATACATACATAGTTATTGAGATGCTTTCATTTGGCACATGAACTGTTTGTGAACTGCTATACTGTGGAAATTAATGTACTCACTTCTGCATAGTTTGTGTTTTTTTTTTTGTTGACATTAGCACAGGATGCTTATGACAACTGGACAATTCCAGTACTGAGTATGCCTACCTACATCCTTGCTGGACCTTGAACACACAGGTATTTTGTACATTTGGGTGGGGATTGTCCTGCTATAATACTGTGTGGGGGTTGTAAAGTGCTGATGTAACATTATTTACTGCTAGAATGGCTGGTTCTCTTATCACAGTCATGTAATGCAATTCCACACCAACTGCTGGTAAAGATCCACAGAACAGGTTGTGTGTTATGGCATTCCTATTTTTCCTTTACATTCACTCATTCTGATGCATGATATATCTATTTCAGCAACAACCTGCTGTATATCTACTGTGGCTTAGTGGTACTTCATGCAGTCTAGTGTGTCCAAGGTCAGGGATTCGAGACTGATGTTGGTGTGTTATTTCGCTGCTGAGCAGAATAAGGCCCCTCACATGCAGGGTAACTAAGGCACTTTTAAGCAGTTGTAAGCGGGTTTGCGCAACGCTTAGCAATACTTAGCTAAGCACACCCAAGCACACACTCGCGCAAACCCACTAACTACTGCTTAAAAGTGCTTACTCCCGCTAAACCCCGCACTCATTTCTTTGAAAGAAAAGAAAATGGGGAGATAGGAAAGTAGTGAAAAAGGGGCACAAAGAGGGAAAGACAGTAGGGAAAACAGCTCGGGATATGCAGGATGGGTGTAGGGAAGGTCCGTAGCTGCCCATTTCTTTAACAGCAACAGCTGGTCATATACTAGTAATTTGGATGGAAATTTGAAACCTTCCACCCATGAGAGAGGGTTGAGGACAACAAAGTATGTTGTGCTGCCATTTCAATTTCAGTTTATGTGTCCAGCGGACATGTGTGCAAAATGGGCAGCTATGGGGCATAATTTATTTCTGGGAGCAGATTGCCCATTTTTTTTTCAGGTGAGAGTGGAATATGGGGTAGGGGAAGTAGGTATATTTGGGGAGGTAGGTTGGGGAGGTAAACAGACAAGACAAACAAGATGCATACAGGGGTGGAATATGACACATGGGGTGGATGAACACCATTGACGGGGAAGGGTGTTTGGAAATCGCAAGCCCATGAGCCCACAGATGACAACAGTGGAACTGAGATCCCCATCCATGGGCAGTCACCACTGCACCTTCAGAGCCCGGAGGGTGGCTGTGCAGGGGCTGTGTAGGAGGGGCAGGCTCATCCATGAGTCGCGCCACTCTTGCCTCGAGCTGACATAGAGGATCAGCGACTGAACGCTTGATCTCCCTACACATCACAACCCGGACCATTCGGAGGGTGATAGGTGGCCCTCCTCCGGCCATGCTTGCACAGAGGGGATGAGCCCCATCCCCTGCAGTACTTCCACTTGAAGGTGGCACAGGACCAATGGAGGAGGAGGTCCCGGGCTGGGCACCGGACCTGCTGGTGCCAGGTGCCATCGCCATCTGTGGTGGGACAGGTGGGTCCACTGGGACCGGCCTTCCCATACGTTCTATGTTTAGGAGGATTTAATGACAATATGGGTTAGTAATAGCCAACAGCATTCCAATTTAGTTGTAACAGCATACAGTAACATTCCCCTTAACCCAACACACCAGAGTTCCAACAGTTGAACAGCAAGCATAACACATGCATATATAGAACAACAGTGGACATTCCAACAGCATGCAGGATTGATTGGTGAAAACAGGCCACCAAGATTGTGGTATGTGAACAGGGCACATGCATCAAAGTAGATGCAGATATTTATAAACCAATAGGACATGTGTCCCAACAAATGTTATGAGACTAGACATACCCATTGAGGTGTGGAATTGCATTGTTTATGCACATACAATAGGGTGTAAAAAGATACCTCCATTAACAACTTATATATACTTATAGTTTATACTACATTCCTATTGACTGCAGTTATATATCCCCTACATGTATTATTACACTGGGCAATGTCCGTTGAATTGTAAAATGGGTTTTGCTAGTTCTTGATATACCTGACCTGTATCTGACATACAAACTGTCCTGGATGCAGATGTTACTGCTACAATTTTATATATTTCATTTATATTTATATATCTACATATCTGGATGTGTTCAGGTGACATTATCAGGTATATGTTGACAGCCCCCTACATTTCTAGCAACACACTGACATTTCTGGGGAACACAATAACAAGTTACTCATATGCCAGATTAACCTGTACATGCCGGCCATGAACCGAGAGTTGAGGACTGTATATATGCTTAACAGCTACTGGCACTACCTTCATCCAATTTATATGGGCCTACTCATGTGTGGGTTGACTGCGCTTAATACAACAGTACTATTTCTATAATGCAAGGGTACAACAACATATCGAAGAAAGTGACACGGATACACTCCAGGAATTATACCTTTATTAATTACATTACACACTTTTCTAGTGGCTCTCTCATTTGATATATCAGTGCATGCAGAGGTCTTTTATTCAACACTCATTATACCTTTATTAATGGGTTACAACACTCTTTCTCAGGCTCTATCACTTCTTTTATATGACAACACATGCAGAATAATTACTAACCTGCCTGGTGGCACAGCCTTAGCAGCCTATCTGCATAGGCTTGCTGATTCACAGCACGGACACCTGCAGCTGTGGAGTAAATGAAGGGATATTGAGACATACCTATCCATAACATAGACTACAATAGCAATTCTTACATACTTCATTCCATGGCTACATACTCAGTAGTGGGGCATTTTCCATTTCACAGGCCTCATGTATCCACTGGTTCAGTCGGTCCTCCTTGCGTCTCTTCAGGTCTGAGAAGTGGTGTCTGACCTGCTCACCAGTCCGAGGGACACCTGTGGCACTGGTGAGATCATGTGCTAGATGGTTCCAGGCTTTCGCTTTGTACTCAGTGCCCTGAAACTGGCCCTGCAGGAGTCTTGCATCATGTTGATGGACGAGGAGCCCAACCATTACGTTTGACTCCTCAATGCCCCACCGTTGCGCTTGAAAGCGAGAGCCCTCTCCAACACCAGCCATACTGTCTGCAGATGGGAGCTACAAACAGTTATGGCAATTATTCCCACCTATGGAGCTTAAATATGCCTCATTTCCCGCACTTATTTGTGATTGGCTGGTTTTGAAAATTCTCACCTAAAAGCAAACCTGCTTAGAAATGGGTAAATTTCCATTGATATATATGAGTGTGTTGGTAATGCATATACTGTGGTTATGGTGCACAGTATCCCGTGTTCGAGACCTGTCATTGCTTTTTATTTTACTACTGGGCAGACCGGCTAGGAGGTGTGGCTGTGTTTAGCCGACTTTGCTCAACTTTGCCCAACGTTGCTCGACGTTGCTCTACGTTTCTCTACGCTGCCCGATGCTGCCTGACACTGCCTGACGTTGCCCAATGTTGCGCTAGTTAGCAAGGTGCACAGCTCTGCGCGAACATGTTTTGTTTGCGCTAGTTGGCGTGACGCGCAGCTCTGCACAAAACTATTGCACTAGGTAAAGCAGTGCTCAGCTATGAGCAATTGTACTTAACTGTGCTTAATACTGGTAAACTTTGCTTAGTAGTGCTTCACATTGCTTGAGATATGTTACTTATGCATTTATCAGTATGCATGACCATTCCACCTTCTTGTATATATATAAAATATTGTTCACTACCACATAGGCCATTTAAATGCATTTTACTGAAATTTAAAAGGTAAATGTCAGGAATTATTTTTATGCACACATTTTCTATGGAAAATAGGTAGGGGAGTGGCAGGACTCGAATCAGGAATGCCTCCTCTTTGTGCGAGGGCTCTACCACT
Organism: Protopterus annectens; assembly: GCF_019279795.1. NCBI lineage: Eukaryota > Metazoa > Chordata > Ceratodontiformes > Protopteridae > Protopterus > Protopterus annectens. The sequence goes on along the minus strand of NC_056735.1, from coordinate 1,340,939,916 downwards.
ACACTATTGCTATTTGGTTTAATTTGCATATAAATAGTTTATTATCTTCTTCGATGTCTACACTGCTAACTGTAGCTAAGCAATGGGCAAACCCACGCATGCATGCGCAAATACGGGCAGCTAAATTGGGAATAATAAAAAAAAAGAAAAAAGGAAACCTTTACATTATAAACTTGTACAGGGATTTAGAATGTGGGGGAGTGTAGTGTTGGGTATGTGGACATTTGAGCGGACTTGCTCATTTCAGTTGACATTTGCAGTTTAGGCACTTGCAGGGGCATGGATATTTGGACTGCTCTGCAGTCTGACATGCCCCCTGCACTCGTGCATGCTCCGTGTAAGCCTTAGAGTTGAGTCAGCGCACCCTCATGAATATGCATGACACGCTAACATCATACTCTTAGACTGCAGTTTCTGTGTAAGACTTAGTTAGTCTTACATGGAGGATTAGTGAATCCCGGCTGATGTTTTTGAAGAAGAATATCTCATATCAAAAAAGCTATTCCAGGATCACAATTATCTGGAAGAAAGTCTTGATAAATTAATTGAAGAAGTGAGGAAGAATAGATATAACAAAATTTCCCCTATTCTTAATTTTTTTTTTATTTTTAAGAATAAATCTGAATGACTATCATTTAAGTTTTCCATTACCTATTAATAGAGACACATTGCCCATTAAAAATATTATTATGAATAATTGGAAAATCGTTCAATGCAATCAAGATTTATATAAAGTGGTGGGGATTAATCCACAGTTTTGTTATAAGAAAACAAAATATAGGCAAGACAATGTGAATGAAAAAGTAAAATTTAAATATCCATTAAGTAATGTATAAGTGTGGTAAATATAAATTACGTAGATTCATTTATAATTCTACAAATTTTACTTTTAGACCTAATGGTTTTGAGATTAAAATTAAAGGTAGGTTTTATTGTACTTCCTCTAATGGAATTTATCTTGCAGTATGTGCTTCTTGTCAGGGGTTTTATATGTGTAAAACCACAGTACCCCTGTCTAAAAGAATATATGAACATAAGATGGTCATCAAGAAAAAAATAACAAATATGCATTGGCTAAACAAAGCTTGCTTGATAAAGATTTCAGGAGATTAGAATTTATTGTACTTGAGCAGGTTAATACATTTATAGGCAATGTTAATAATTTATTAGAAATAAAGGAATTGAAATTGCAGCTTTGGTTGGTCATGGATGTATTTTGTGGTATTAATGAAAATATTAACATTAAATATATTTTAACTTGGTTTCTGTAAATAGGAAGTAATATCTGAATTATTTAATTGTTCAGTTAATTAGATATATAACTGATGTATGTATATTAGTATTTAAGTATGTGGCTTCAAGTGGAATTTTTTCTGATGAAATTCTGTGATTAAAGAACAAAAACACTAAAATATCTGAGTTTTTTAAGAGGTTTTGTCATTTACTTGGTTTAATTGTATCCTAATTGAGGTTTTTAGTTTATATATAAAACTGCAATCAACAAGAGTGAATACTTTTTAATGATGCAAAAAAAAGTGAATGCTCATGTGACTGAACGGTCTTGTTAATGGTAGTTTTTCCAGCAGTTTTTTTGATGAAATTGCACTGCAGCAGAGTAAGGGCAAATTCCTGTTGTGGGATCTCAGAGTTGGTGCATATAATTAGCAATGGATATAGAGCATTTAGGGGGTTTTAGTTTGTGTAGTTTTCAACAATTTTAGATTCACTCTAAAATTATTAGTCTTTTTCATGTATTCTTTTAAGCAATTGATATTTCATGAGACAATCATATGTATATGTATATATATATATATATATATATATATATATATATATATATATATATATATATATATATATATATATATATATATATATATATATATATATATATATATATATTTATGGGCAAACTGAATTTCATTGAATCCACCTTTAGCTGACATCTGTTTAGTTGACCAAATTGAGTCAAGTGCGCAGATGGTCAACAGGTGTGTGAGACTGCAAAATTCTTTGGGTTGGGAAATATGCCCTTTCTCTGATGCTGTTCAGTTTCAGAGTTAGTATGTATAATTAGCAAGTTTTGTGAGGGTACAGAGGGGCTTGTCCCCCCTACAAAATGATGTTTTATTCTATTATTTTTAATTTATGTTTTGCATGAGTAGAGATCATTGCTCAGTTCATGATCATGAGTAGTAGTGTGTCCACGTTTGCAAAGTCTCCCTTTCTGTTCTATTTTTTTTTGTGTGCATGTGTGCGTGTGTATGTGTGTGTGCATTATATGTATATATATAAATATATATATATATATATATATATATATATATATATATATATATATATATATATATATATATCTGTAGATAGATGTAGATATATATAAAATCACCAATACAAAAATCTGTGTCCAGTTCTGTAAAAGGTGCACAGACCAAAACTTTATCTCCAACAAAAAAGATGATCCAACACATCAGAAGAGTTTCAATGTTCCAATTTATTTTTCCAAGTTTTAGATTTTTTCTTTTCTTATTAAGCAGCTAATGTCTTTCATCATAAAAAGGCATAGTCTGCTTAATACAAATGAAAAAAAATATATATATATATATATGGATAATAAATAGAGGGGTCCATTTTTAAACCTGGCCTCAAAGAGCATTTGTAGCATGTCTTTTGAATATTTATGCCAGGATTTTTTAATGTTTTTATGATATTTTTTTTCAAGTTTTGTTTGCAGTTTAATGCATATGGAGCTCTTTCTTTAAGTGTGATGTGAGTGATGAATTCAATATATGGTCAAATGACTATTGAGTAAAATACAATTATTTGTTCCACATGAAATATTGCATTGCTGATGCTATAAGCAAAACCAGTCTGCAAGTGGGCTTTAGAGTACTCATGGTGATCAAGTATTCATTAGTTGCCATATGGTATTTCTTAGAAAAATAAACAGGAACATTATGAACTATTGTGGTATGCTGTACCAGCCTTTTGACTGAGATTATATGTAATAATCAAACAGTCCACTCCAGCGAGTTATTCTAAAAAGGTGCTGTATAATACTTTATCCTTTCACTCCCACTGGACTTCATCAGACTAATAAACATTTTAAAACACAATAGATTTTGAAGTTTGTTGCAAATCACAAGTTTACTTTTTAACCGATCTACACCCATTCTTACTTACAAGCCCTTGACTTCCTGTAGTTTAACGTATTACAAATATATCTGTGAAAATTTCACTTGAAATAAAATAACAGCTAAGTTCAACATTATGTTAATATTATATTAGAAACTAAACCTCAAACCTTATGCTTGTAAAACTAATCCCCCGGATTCACGAATCCTCCGTGTAAGACTAAATAAGTCTTACTCGGATGCTGCAGTTGAACGGTATGACGTCAGCATGCCATGAATATTCATGAGGGCATGCTGACTCAACCCCAAGTCCAACACGGACCGTGCAGGCAAGCAGGGGGCGTGTCCGACTGCCGAGCAGTGTATAGGTCTACGCCCGTGCAAATGTGTGAAAAAACAAAATGTCAACACAGAAGAGCGAGTCTGCTCAAATGTTAATGTACCCAACACCACATTCCCTGACACTATAACCTCCAGCACAGTTATAAAAAGTAAAACATTATTTTTTTTTCTAATTCCCAATATAGCTGCCCGTATTTCCGCGTGTGTGTGTGGGTGTGCCCATTGCTTAGCTGCAGTTAGCAATCATGACATGGAAGAGCATAATAAGGAATGTTCAGGCAAATTATGCCAAATAGTAATAGCATAGTGGTAGAGCGTTCACACAAAGAGAAGGCATTCACAGTTCGAGTCCCACCACTCCCCTTCCTATTTTATGTTCCAAATCAGTATATGAAATAATTCCTGACCTATATGATTAAACTTTTACTAAAAAGCATTCAAATGGCTTATGTATCAGTGAACAAAATGTATATTTATAAAGGAACCTGACATATAATTTCCTGCAGTTAAGCAACACTGAACTCAGTGCAATATAGTTGCCCATAGCTAACTCGCGCTTTACCCAACGCAATGTAGTTGCTCATAGCTAAATCGCACTTTACCCAGCGCAGTCAGTTTGCGCTGAGGTGTGCAGCGCGCCAACCAGCGCACCATCGGGCAACGTGGAGCAACGTAGAGCAAAGTTGCTTAAACACAGCCACACCCCTAACCTGTCTGGACAGTAGTAAAATAAAAAGCAATGATAAGGTTTAAACCCAGAACACTGCGCACCATAATCAAAGTACTGAACCACTAAGCCACGACAGCTTGGAATAAACATCCACTGTTCACAAATATACAGTAATAAATGTTAGATTAACAATTGCTAAGCAGGTCTGCAGTCAGCTGAGAATATTCAAAAATGGCCAATCACAGAAAAGTGCGGGAAATGCGGCATATTTAAGCTGCATAGGCGTGAATACACGCCATAACTGATTGTAGCTCCCATCTGCAGTTAGAATGTCTGGTGCTGGAGAGGGTACACACTTTCGAGCGCAACGCTGGAGCATCGAGGAGTCAAGATACATGGTTTGGCTCCTAGTCTATCGGCATGAGACTCGACTCCTGCAGGGCCAGTTCCAAGGAATGGAGTATAAGGCAGAGGCTTGGAACCGGTTGGCTCATGAACTCACCAGTGCCACAGGCGTACCTCGGACTGGTGAGCAGGTCCGTTACCACCATGCAGACCTGAAGAGGCAGAAGCAGGACCTTCTGAACCAGTGGATCCAGGAGGCCCGTCAAATGCATGATGCCCCACTACTAAGTAGGTAGCCATGGAATGCAGTATGTAAGACAAGCTAATATAGTCTAAATAATGGATAGGTATGTCTCAATTTCCCTTTATTTACTCCACAGCTGCAGGTGCTCATGCTATGAATCAGCAAGCCTATGCAGATAGGTTGCTAAGGCTGCACCACCAGGCAGGTTAATAAATATTCTGCATGTATTGTTACTTGATATATGTGAGTGAGAATGACAAAAGTGTTTCAGCCCAATAATACAGCAATAAAATGTCCTGAATAAATCCTCTGCATGTACTGTCATATAACAAACATCAGTGAGCCAGAAATAGAGTGTACTAACCCACCAATCAAGGTAAAATAAGTCTGGAATACTATCCCTGCATGTACTGTCATAACATATAAGTGAATAGGCCTGAAAAAGAGTATTGTAACCTATCAAGAAAGGTATAATATGTCCTGAATGTGTCTTCCATATGCACTGTAATAACAAGTAAAGGAGAGAGTCTGTAGAAAAGACTGCTCAATGTAATTAATAAAGGTATAAAACTTGGAGTGTGTCTGTGTCACTTACTTTGAAATGTTGCCGTACCCTTGCAATAAAAAATAGTATTGTTGTATTAGGTGCTGTCAACCCCCAGTTGTGCAGTCCCATAGGAAGTGGATGAAGGAAGTGGCAGTAGCTGTGCCGCATAAAACATTCATTCCCTGAATAAATCCTCTGCATATACTGTTACATATCATAAGTCAGATAGCCAGGAATAGAGTGTAGTAACCCATGAATAAAGCAAAAACATGTCTGGAATAGGTTCATAGGTTCATAGGTTTGTACTAGGCTATCTGCCCTAAGGCATTTATAAGCCTAGCCAGAGTGTATGTGGCTTACACCACCCCTTAGGATGAGAATACTATGCCCTTTTAGGGTTTAGTTTACTATGCCTCTGTCTAGTAGTGACACAGAGATGACCCCCTGGGTAAACCTACGATCTCCCATCCACTCGTCGAGATTTCTCTTGAGTAGAGTCAGTGAGGGGCTCTGCCTAACATGGACTGGGATTCTGTTCCAGAGTGTAGGGAGCCTCTGGGTTATGAATCTGTCCCTCCAGCACGTCCTATTTATTTCTCTGTTGAGGTTTAAGTCACTTGTTCTCGTGGCTCTGATGGATTTGGATTTTCTGAGGTGGAGCATTTCCATTAATTCAGGATTGGACATGGCCGTGTACGTCAGGCATAGATCACCTCTGAGTAGGCGGTATGCGACTGAATAGAGCTGGAGTTTTTTCAGTCGGGCAGCATATGACATATGTTTAAGACCCTTTATCCTCTTGGTGAGGAACTTTTGGGGTCTTTCCAACTGCTGCAGGTGTCGGGTGAGATACATCCCAAATGAGACATTGTACTCAATCATTGGCCTGATAAGAGAAGAGTACAGGGGCACAATGACCTCTCTTGATCTAGATGTGAAACCCTTCATGATAAGGTGGGCAATATAGAAGGTCTTCCTAACCACTTTGGCAATGTGAGTGTCAAATGAGAGGTTACTGTCAACCTGGGTCCCTAGGTCCCTGATTACCTCTTCCGTACTTAATGGATTACTGCCTATGTGGTAATTTGTCGGTGCCTTGTTTTTCCCAAAGGGTATGACTATACATTTTTTGGCATTCAGCTTAAGGCCATGGCTCTGGCACCAATTATCCATTTCTATGAGGTCTCTCTGAAGGATGTTTGTGTCGCTGAGTATCAATTAGGGCACCCAGTTTGCAGTCATCTGCGAACTTTGTCAGCCACAATCCTCCTATGTTTGCGGCAGGATCGCGCCCTTGACAAAGCATTGGGTAGGGATCAAATGTCTGTAGGTCCCCAATGTCTTTGTTTATGAGTTCCATAATGTCCCCCATGATTGATGCTGTTTTAGCTTTAGGGAGGGCGGCTCTCACCTGGGCATCTGAGATGTTAGGAGGCTACACTCTGCTGGGATAGTTATTTCACCTTTGGGGAGGAGAATTTGCACTGAACCTGTCTGCCAGAATGTTGGCAATGTCAGTGGGTTCAGTGTATTTTGTGTCATTTTGGACTAACTCTGAGCATATCTGGGAGTTTCCACCCAGGTTTCTAACATAGCTAAAGAAGGCCTTGTGATTGTCTTTTGTGTCTTTTGCGATTTTTCTCTCAAAGTTGGCCTTGGATGATTTTATGAGTGATCGTAGTTTTTGCTAGTACTGATCAGAGACGCCTTCCCTTTAGGGATTTTGCTCTGTCATGTAGTAGCTTCCTCCTCCTGTTGTAAAGTTTGTTTATGGCTGGGGTCCACCAGACCAGGTGCCTGCCTTTGGGGAAATGGGTCTTGGTTTTATTTGGGATTGCATGATCCATGCATTCTTGAAGGTGCCCATAGAAGGCATTTGCAAAGGATTCAGCAGTGTGGGTTGTGGTTTCCACTGGCCCAGGGACCTTGAAGGATACCACTTCAGTCTTAAGAAGTGTGAAGTTTGCTTTTGAGAAGTTCTTCACTGTGGTCTTTTGTGCAGGAGGTGGGGGCGGGATGTGGATTTCCAGTGAGATTAATTTATGGTCTGATCTTACCAAAGAGGGATATACTTCTGGTGTGGAGCATTTTGTCCCCATGTTTGTGATGATCAGGTCTAGTATATTGTCTCCTCTTGTGGGAATGGTGACTAGTTGTTCCATTGCATTTGAGTTTATGAATTCTAGGAACCTTTGGGCTAGGGTGTTGGGGCTTGAGTAATGTTCCCAGTCTATGTTTGGGTAGTTGAAGTCTCCCAAAATGATGGTATTTGGAGAGACATTCATACTCTCCAGTGTCTTCAGGAAGGCTGTGTTGGGTTCCTGTGTTTGAGAGGGTGCTCTGTAGCATGCTACAAACTGTAAGGCAGTTTTGCCTATGGTTAGTTGCACCTGGATAGTCTCCGATGCTTTGTGCATTGCCACTAACCTGGAGGTGTGGGTATCTTTGATGAAAATGGATACTCCCCCTCCTTTTGTGGTTCGGTCCAAGTTTTGGGGCCGGAAAGCATGATATGAGGTAAAACCTGATAGTGCTGGGCTGCTCTCAGGAGCCTTGAACCAGGTTTCAGTCACTGCACAGACATTGATGTTCTCCATACTGAGGAGGGCTTCGAGGGCATGCATCTTGAGGTTTAGACTTCTGGCATTGAGCAGCATTACCCTTAGTTTTTCCACTTGTGTTTTCTAGGGAGGTAGGTTTGTCATTTGAGCCTTGCCTAAAAAGGCACTATGGGGTGGCAAGAGCCTTGGCCAATATCCAGAAGCCAAGGTGTGACAGGTGCAAGCCATCCCTTGTGAAGCAGCATGGCTTGTCAAGCATGTCATCCCAAGCAGACAGACAATGGATCCCCTTAGAATGACACCAGTAATTAAGCCAATTGTTAAAACTGATCATTTTGTCTTTGTACTGTGGCATCATTCTTGGTGAGGGTAAGATGCTGCTCAGGGTCAGGGTCATACCGGCCTGGGCTACATAATTAGAGAGCTCCTCTATGTCTCTTTTCATGTAGTCCAGGGAGGTACGTCTCAGGTCGTTCACACCGGCATGTACAATGACTGAGTCATATTTGTACTTGCTGTGGAGTGACCTGAGTGCTTGTGTTATGTGCCGGATTCTAGCTCCCAACAGGCAGCTTACTGTGACCCTTTCCTTGTTCAGTCTGGTGAGTGGGACGTCAGTGTGTCTGACTATGGAGTCACCTATTACGAGTGTGTCTGGCATGTTGTTTGGCCTTAACGGCTGTGACTGTTTAGCACACTGACTTTGTGAACTATGTGTTGCATGTGCTATGTCTTGAGGTGGTGGTTGCTTGGGTGTCTGCTTTGGAGGCCTCTGTTGTTTTGGTAGATTTTTAATCAGTGCCTCCGAGTATGTTTTTGTGTGTTTATGTGTTTGGTTTGCTGTTTTGATAGTTCTATGTGAGACTGGGCTTGTGGTGTGCGTGGTTACCTTCTCCTCCTGACTGGTCTTGCCAGTTCTGAATTGAGAGAGCTCAGCCTCCAGTTTGGCTATATAGTTGCATCTCTCGCATATATTTGTATTTGTTGGGAGGAGGAGAGGGTTGTCTGTGTACATGAGGCAATTGTAACATTGCCTCAAGATTCCCAGATTCACCAGCTGAACAGGAGAGGACGCCAGCAACTGACCCTTCGACATGCTAGAAATAGTGAAAAAGATTGCTGTGTAACTGAGTCAGAAAGGACCTATAGGGAGATGTGTACTCAACAGAATTTAGGTGAATGAAGTACTTTCTTTTGTTTAACAGTGCTTTACCTGTATAAAAATGCTTTAGGAGCAAGTGCTGAGCTTTTCAGATAGAGTATAGGCTGTTTAGATTGCAAGTAGAACAGTTCTAAGGGAAAAATTGAAGAGCAGACTTGGCAGAGCCAGAAAAAGTTTAACCTTGTTTAACCAAGTTTAACCTTGTTTAACCGGCGCTGCGCTATGCGCACAACTGCGCAAAGCCATGCAAAGGCGGATTTTAAGCACTGAACTACAAAAGAGCTAGGAATGGTCCCAAACAACCAATTACTACAGCTTCTTGTGCTGAGGTCACTTCCCCCAAGGACAGGTAGGCTGCTCAAGGCTCCCCACTCCCACTGGTGAGCAAAGAAACTTCCTTCTATCCAAGTAAGGTAATGGACAACACAGGAACTACACCACAGCCCAGAATACAGCAATGCCTGTATACTGGTCTAAACTAGTCGAGAAAGGCAGGAAAACAAGGATTATTTTTTGTTTTTTTTGTTTTTTTTGTGGAAATACACAGAAATACAGAGACAGTGATAAATTAGTTACACAGGCTAGCACACTTTAGTGGGCAGCCTCCACAGTTAAATTAAACAAACAAACAAGCAAACTTTCGATTAAATTAGACTAAATGTAACTTTAAGTGCAGATTGAAAAATAAATGCAGTAATCAGGAAAAAAAAACAGTTCAGGCTAGTTTAAAGTAAGCAACAGAAGCTATTTCCAGTGAAAAAAAAGCAAATATACTTAAATCCAGAAGGTAGTCGCTTTTTCGAGTTCCTTGCTGCTAGGACCACTTTGTAAACCCACGTGGAGCTTGTCTGAGCAGTATAGCCAGAAAAAAACACCCAGAGGTGGATTTTAAGCAGTGAACTACAAAAGAGCGAGGAATGGTCCCAAACAACCAATTACTACTACTATCTCTGCATGCACTGTCATAGAAAGAAAGTGAGTGAGCCTGTAACCTATCAATAAAGGTATAGTATGTCCTGAATAGGTCTACTGTATGCAGTGTAATTTCAAATAAAGGAGAGAGCCTGTAGAAAAGAGTTTTAATGTAAATAAGAAAGGTATAATACTTGTAGTGTGTATGTGCCAGTTACTCAGAAATGTTGTTGTACCCTTGCAGTGAAGAAATGTTACTGTTGTATTAAGTGCTGACAACCCCCAGTAGTGCAGTCCCATATAAAGTGGATGAAGGAAGTGCCAGTAGCTATGAAGAATGTAACAGTCCTCAACAGTTGTGAAATGGCTGACATGCATAGGTAAATCTGGCACACGAGTAGCCTGTCAAGGTGTTTCCCAGAAATGTTAGTGTTACCTGAAAAGTAGGGTTGTGTAGAAAACAAGTGAAAAAGGCACGTGAACACATCCAGATGTGCAGATACATAAACAAGTAAATTTAATACAAGTATGTAGCAGTAACATCTGCATCTTGGACAGTTACTATGTCAGATATAGGTCAGGTATATAATGAAGTAGCCAAACCCATAACGCAATCAAATGCATGTTGCCTAGTGTAATAATACATGTAGGGGATATACACCTGCAGTCAATAGGAATGTAGTGTACAGTTAAAGTACTAATAAGATGTTAATGGAGGTTTCTTTTTACACCCTACTCCATGTGCATAAACAATGCAATTCCACACCTCAATGGGTATGTCTAATCTCATAACATTTGTTGGGACATATGTCCTATTGTTATATAAAATCTGCATTTACTTTGATGCATGCCCCCTGTTAAAACACCACAATCTTGGTGGCCTGTTTCCACCAATCATCCCTGCATGATGTTGTAATGTCCACTGTCGTTCAATACATACATGTGTTATGCTTGCTGTTCAACTGTTGTAACCCTGGTGTGTTGGGTTAATGGGAATATTACTGCATGCTGTTACAACTAACTTGGAATGCTGTTGTCTATGTTGTAATTAAGCACACCTAATCACAGAACTTATGGGAAGGCCGGTCCCAGCGGACCCACCTGTCCCTCCTCAGCTGGCAGTTGCACCTGGCACCAGCAGGCCTGGTGCCCAGCCCGGGCCGCCCTCCTCCGTTGGTCCTCTGCCACCTTCGGGTGGAAGTGCTGCAGGGGATGGTGCTCACCCCCCCTGCAAGCGTGGGTGGAGAAGGGCCTCCTGTCACCCTCCAAAGGGTCCGGGTTGTGGTGCATAGGGAGATCCAGCATTTATATGCTGATCCCCTACACCAGCTCGAGGCGAGAGTGGCGGAACTCGCAGGTGAGCCTGCCCCTCCTATGCAGCCCCCAGAACAGCAACTCTCGGGTCTCTGAAGGTCCAGTGGTGACTGTCCATGGGTGGTGATCTCAGTCCGACTGTTACCATCTGTGGGCTCATGGGCTTGCGATTTTCAAACATCCATCCCCGTCAATTGTGTTCACCCACCCCATGTGTCATACTCTGCCCCTGTATGCATCTTGTTTGTCTTGTCTGTTTACCTACCCAACCTACCTCCCCAAATATACCTACTTCCTCTACCTCACTTTCCACTCTCCCCTGAAAAAAAAAAAAAAAGGGCAATTTGTACCCGCAAAAAAATTACGCCCCATACATAGCTGCCCATTTCACACACATGTCCATTGGACATGTAAACTGATAATTATAATTGGCAGTACAACAAACTTTGTTGTCCTCACCCCTCTCTCAGGGGTGGAAGGTTTCAAATTTCACTCCAAATTTGCAACATATGTACAGCTGTTGCTGGTAAAGAAATGGGCAGCTATGGACCTTCCCTACACCCATCCTGCACATCCCAAGCTTGTTTTCCTACTGTCTTTCCCTCTTTGTGCCCCCTTTTTCACCACTTTTCTATCTCCCCATTTTCTTTTCTTTCAAAGAAATTAGCGTGGGGGTTAGCGGTAGTAAGCACTTTTAAGCAGTAGTAAGCGGGTTTATGCATGTGTGCGCTTAGCTAAGCATCACTAAGCATCACACAAACCCTTGCAAACCCACTTACAACTGCTTAAAAGTGCCTTAGTCACTCTAGGTCAGGGCCCTTGTTCTGCTCAGCAGCAAAATAAAATACCTTTGTTAGTCTCAAACCCCAGACCTTGGGCACACAAGACTGCATGAAGTACCACTAAGCCACAACAGACAATCATTAACTTGGTGCTGCAAAAAATATATCATGCATTACAATGAGTGAATGTAAAGGAAAAATAGGAAGGCCTTAACACAAAGCCTTTTCTGTGGATCTTTACCAGCAATTGTTGTGGGATTGCATTACATGAGTGTGATGTGAGAAACAGCCAATCAAGCAGAAAATAATGTTGCAGAGGCACTTTACAACCCCCACACAGTATCATAGCAGCACATACACTGGCATATCTGAGTAAGGCAGAGGACATACCTCCTAACTCAGTCAACTTTCCAGGGATGTCCTTGATTGGGAAACATATTTTAGCTGTGTCCCTCAGTATCCCTCAGAAAAGTACTGACGTCAGTCAGAATGGTGGGCTATTACACACGATGAATACTGACAATAACAGTAGACACTGCTTTTGTGTCATGAGAGGAGTACTAATCCATATGCACTGCTTCACTGAAGTATACACCTTCTGTTCCTATTATGTGTAAGGTGTACCTCACTTTCAACTACCTATCCATGACACCATGCAAAGATGTATCTGACTGTTCCATATGCCCGGCAGAGACCCAAACACACAGGCATATAGGCTATACTGCTGTTACACACTCTGCAAATAGCTTTCTTGGACCTCTCCAAGCATACCCTTATGTATGAGTATAACACAGAAATACCAATGGATGTAGCCATGTACTGGTAGTAACTGAGTGTAACAATGCCATTGTAACAGTGCTGAAAACACCTGTGAGTTGCACTGACAAAGAATGACAGTGTAACCTCTGGCTACCATCTGGGTAGGTTCACAGGTGGGAACCATGCAGACAGACAACTTGCCCTGATAAACACAGGTACACACCAATCCTGCAAGTCCAATAAGATAATATTCACATATTAATGCATAATGCTCTCAGTATGTAAGCCTCCCCCCCCAATTAAAAGATACTTGTGCGTTTAGGGTCTACCAAGTGTGTAGGTAGGCATACTCAGTACAGGTATTTTCCAGTTGTCCTGTGAACCTTGTGGTAATGTCAACAGTAAAAAACATAAACCCTGCAGAAGTCAGTACATTAATATTCCCAGTATAGTCACATAAATGTTGTATAAGCATTTGTAGTGGTGAGTAAAACTCTACACTGAAAGCTCAGTATTGGAAGTGGCAACAGTCATGTCTGAGTACAACATGTACATCACTGTCTACACCTCTAGCTTCATTTATAAGATGTATACCAACCTTCTGACTTACACAACAGTCTCCACAGCAAACAAGCATGGGCCCCACTCTGGATATCTGAAAGGGCTACACCTACATACCTTAGCAATTTATAGTATTGGGTTGCTATGACAGTGAGTACTGCAATTACCACTCAGCAGGCTGTATGCATTTACCAAATGCTGGGCAACAATTGGTGCAGAGGGCATCACATGCACATGTGCAGATACCTATAAAAGCAGATAGTACTTGCTATCGCCACATGCAATCATTACATTGCAAGTTCAACATAGTGAACAACACCAAGCAGGAAAAAAAAAAAAACAAAAAAAAACCCAACAGTACATTTCAGTACCAAAAAAAATAAATAAATAAAACATACACAGACGGAACCGGAAGGGACATACAGGTATGTAACAGTTTGTAGTTACCAGCAGGTAGTAGATGGTTATGGTTAGTACTGTTGATCCTCTGATACATGCATATGTGGCAGCAGTAGGTATGTATGCACTGATGCCATGCATAAATATTGTCATGGAGAAATTGTTGTGTAGCTGTGTGCAGTGAGACATAAGTCTGACAGCTGTAGCTCAGCAGTACATGTCAAACATCTGAACATGTTATCTATGGTCTGTACAGTACTGCATTTAATGGCAGTTTTGGGGAGTATTGCAAACACCTAGATAAACTTGGATGTCACAGAGTAAGACATGCATGATAGTCACATAATGTGTAGCTTAGCATTGGCAACCACTGTAGCAGGCTAGCATAGTAATGTATCATTTGCAGCTATGTATACCCTTGTACTATTACTGTATGCACACATGTGACAACTGTCCATGTTGTAGCAAGGCCCAACAGGTCATCTGTGAGGTGTATGGACTTACAACAGTGTGGACCTTGTGTCTGTATGGCACATACATATGTCAAGATACATGTGTGTCTGATTTATGAGCATCTGAACATGTGCATAGAGCAAGGGACATACTGCAACTGTTTGTGAAGGGCAGACATTTATATGTTGGTGCAGGTTATGTGCATATATATATATATATATATATATATATATATATATATATATATATACACGCAGGTTGTAGTGTGTGTCAAACAAGACAGCATACAGTGCTGGCATATGACATGTGTTGTTCAAATGCCGTGGGTATGCTTTGTTAGGTATATAGTCTCCCAGATATGGGGTCCTGCTAAACATATATGGGCTGAGAACACCTTCCATGCATTCTGAACAAGACTGTGCAATATCATTACATAACTGTATCCCCCTCAACCTTAGCATTAGTGATATTCCCACCATGAAAGGTGGACTGTATATGTGCTGAAATGCATATCAATGTGTACACCAGTGGATATTGAAATGTATGCTCCAGCTGAATGTTGTACATGTATTACCATCCCTGTTGTTAAAAGCCCTGTACCCATGAACTAACACATAGGTGGTAGTGTACTCAACACCGAAGGTATGATAAGAGACTACAGGACACAGGTGGACAGTAGTGTCCCTAATGATGATCACTGTGCCACACTAGTCATGTAAACCTAGTACAGTCCACATGTCATCAGTAAATGTGTGTCACCCATGGAAACAGAGGTCAGGGTTCCACTCCACTCATCAGTCATAACACCCGTCATAGAGTACAATGTCCCTGTTGGTATGTACCTCAGAAGACACACACAGCAACAGTAGATGCCAGACACATACCTCACAAAGAGTATTACCAGATTCCAACAGATGCCTTATGCTGACTGTCTTACCAAACCACAGCTACACTGTGTCGCATACCACCTACCCAGAGGCTACCGCTGCCCAACATACAAAGCTATGGCAAACCCACAGGTGTTGGACGTGCTCCATGTAAACAGATGGAACACTAGACAAGATACACACTCTACTGATCAACACCTTGTAATGTAAAAAGCAGAACATGCTCGACTGGCACATCATCATCACAGACACATACCATACTGTGGAACCAACCACCTATCAACAGCATATGAAGGTCCTCATTAGCAGTTGCCATCAATAACCATGATGATTGCATGTGAGATAGGAAACACAACCCGGTAATCACCCCTGTGGCTCTGCATGACAGGGGCACAGGAACCTACATTACATGTGTGTTGTAGTGCAGGGTACCATATGTCTATGCTTCCATAGGCCCTATGGATAACAGCCTATCAGCTACCTAGGACACGATACACACACGCATGTACCTGTTGCAACACATGCTATGTGAGGTTGACTGTGTGTGATGGAGAATGTGTATATGTGTGATAGCCTAGTGGGAGTCTGTATACCATGGTATGTAGTGTTGTAGCTCTAATCCCATCAAAAGATCTGTATGCTATTGCCAGGCATGAAAATCACTATGGCATACGGTGTGACGTAGTCCCATGTTGTCAAATATTGTGTGCCTTTGTAGGCTAAAGCAGTACATGTATACTTATTGATTGTTAACACTAGTCAATATAAGTCACGTATGGACTGTAGTACTACCTGAAGCTGTATGCCTCAACTTCACAGTATGGTTTATATCCACGTGGCTTGGTAACACACTTTTGTTTGTTACCTGTAGTCCTCACACATCACATACCTCAGGCATGAGGTTATGTATGTGCTGACACACAGTAATGTATGGTACACAGGTAACTGTAATCTGTGTTGGCATACCCTTGTGTCTTGTAGGTATGTCTGATGTTTGTGTGGGTATGCCTGTAACATGTCCTTGGTGGTATGTGTGTCACAGGATATAGATGCGTATCTAGCAACATGTATAGTGTAGTACAGCAGTATGCCACCTATAGTGGTGAATGTGCACATATGTTACTGAGGGGTTTGCTATCAACAAGTAGTGTGGTATACTGCTAGTACCATAACCATACTGTACATAGATTTAAATGGATGACAAATGTCTGTATGCATTAGCTTCATATACACCTCCTGTGGCTAGGTGTTGCATTGTGTCACATACAGTGTGCCATGTAATGTTGTATAGTCCTACATACTGGTTTCACTTTGTGGCTGTGCAGAACATGGTTTGGTATGTAGCATGTGCCAGGCACTGTCAGGCAGTTGTGGTCTTAGCAGTCATATGTGTTATTAAAAGTGTGTATCTGCTGATAGCCAATAGGTTGCTATATATGGCATTTCAATGATGTCTGTACATTAGAATGTTGAGTGTGCAACATGGCTTTTTCACAATTACTGTTTAATTGTCTTCCAGGGTTATGGCACACAACAGAAAGCCATCCTATGAGGAGGAGGAAGTTATCAGAGATGCACTCATCCAACATTATAATCTACTGTTTTCAAGATCCTGCCAGGACCAGCATGGTCGCACTGCACTGTGGCAGGATGTTGTCCATTGGGTGAATGATGTAGGCATGCATAACCAGACTTATGAGCAGGTACGCCATCACTGCAGTGATTTAATCAGACATGTCCGGCAGCATGCCTCCGGTGTCCACAGACAACAGCTTGCCACAGGTGGTGGTGCTACCACACATCCCCCACTCACCAGAGCGGAAGAGCTGCTCTTTAGCATGGTGGCTCCTGGCCAACCAGTACAACACACCTGTGTCATCATGGAGGCCGGAGTCACCCAGCACAGCGACAACGAGCATGCAGGTAACATGGCATATCCGTAGACCACTGTTATCCAAAGTGTTATAATATGCATTAATCAGATGTGTACTGTGTATGGAGAATATGTGGAGCCTGGTGTCATGCAATACTGATAATTTGAGACATTATCTGTATGCCTGTGACTGTCACCCCATGTACTACTGTATAATTGCAGACTCACAGCAGCAATGCCATAGTTGTTGACACTGACATACTGTCTCATATCCTTGCAGGTCCCTCTGGTGTGATAGCAAGACAGGAGACCCATGCTGGTGAGTGGGCTGCAGTCATTATAGCATATAACATGTGCATGTCATAGGAGAGTTGTAGGCCATATACACATGTTAAACACCTATGCATAGTGCATGCTCTGCATGTTCTCCATGTGACTATGCATTTCACAATGACATGAGTAGCTGACTCATACACATGCAACACACAGAGCATCACAAACAAGTGGGGTACACTGTAGTGGACATTGTATAGGCATAGTCAATACACATGCACACAACATACACCACTTTGTCATATGCAGTATGTGTTAATATGATACACATGGCGTATGTAGACCTGCTGTAAGGTCATACTCCAGTATCCCATATGTCATCAACACAGCACACATACTATACCTTGGGGTAGAGGCCTATCATGGGGCAGTGTGACATGCGCCAACACACAACACAGTCATGTTAGGCAATGCTCCCTATTAAACACCTGACATGCCCATGCAGCGACTGTCTGTGAACTGTTTAATGTAGCCTAAGTGGTGCAGGTCAGGTACAGCAAGATAGTTGCCAGTGTGACATGCATCAGTGTCCTTGAGTGACCACATGATGCTGCCTGATGATGGCTCATGGTACTATACTACATCCAGTTACAATATCTGCAGTACTACACATAGCATTCATTGTTAGACACCTCACAGTTGTATGCATCTGGAAATGGTTTGTATACCTATGAGTAATGGTGCACATGACATTGGAAAGTGTTTCAGACTTGCAGCGCAATGTTGTGTCCATGTACACATTGTCTACCAGGGTGAGGGCAATCAGTGAACAACACACATGCATCCACAACATGTATAATGTTAACTACAAGGACTCTCTACACTCGCACTGCATGCTGTTGAGCAACACACATCCTGCATGCTGACACATGTGAGAGGACTCTTTGTCTTGTGATACTGTACTCCACCAACCACTAACGACTATGTTCCATATTGCTGTTGGTGTGTGTGTGTCAACTTGAATGTGTAGTGTAGTGTATTAGTGTGCATGTGTTCATGTGTGCATGTGTGCATGTGTGCATGCGTTCATGTGTTCATGTGTTCATGTGTGCATGTGTTCATGTGTTCATGTGTGCATGTGTTCACGTGTGCATGTGTGCATGTGTGCATGTGTTCATGTGTTCATGTGTGCATGTATGCATGTGTTCATCTGTGCATGTGTGCATGTGTGCGAACATCCTGTACAGATGGTAAAGTGTGCTTCCTGTCTCCCTCTCACAGGTGCTGAGGTAATGTTGGATGGGTGCAGCGGGGAACCTGAGGTCACTGCCAATAATAGTGATCATGATGAAACATGTGTAGTGGCACAGGCATGTTTGACAGGGTCTGTTGGTGGTCCACCAATCGACAGTACACAGCTTTCCACCCCATCTATGTGCACATACGTACTGCCATTACATCCCTCAACACCAATGGCCTTAGGTGAGGAACAGCATACGGTAGGCATTGACCAGGAAAGTGTGGTATCCATGGCACATGCAACCCCACACAGCAGCCATGCCCAGACACATGGAATGGTACCATGTAGGCATATGTCCAGGGGTTCTCGTGGGAGCATTGCTGGCCATAATGCCCCTGGCAGGCATGCCCGCACAGGTCTCACAACCTCAGGTATGCTCCAGGCTGTGATGCAAGCACAGGCATATATGGAACGGTACACCAGGTAGGGACTAAGGGCGCAGAGGGCTCATAACACAGCGATCAATGACAGTATCCGTGACCTTGCCGGTGCCATCCGCAGTCACACCGATGTCATTGATAGACGTTGGGGGGAGACACTAGATGTCCTCCGTAATGTTATGTCCATGTTCCAGGACAGTGCAGGATGGCTGGGACGTCAACGTGGACATATGCAAGCAACATCCTCAACTGGCAGCCATCGCGGATGACACCCAAGTGCCAGCCGCTCCCGTAGTGCCAGTACCAGCCCCAGCAATGTTGCGGCTGGGCTGGCGGTAGACCGTCCGAGATGACCACGTGCATGTGGCTCTGGCCAGTCACAGCAGGGACATGGGTCCAGTCAACATCCCTCTGCCTCTGACGATAGTACTCAGTCTGGCTTAGTACCCGATACAGTCTGTGTCACCCCTGGCAGGCGCAGGTACTGTGTCCGTGGCCGGAGACAGTGACCTGTACAGCCTGGCAGGTACAGTCTGTGGCTTCCCACAATCTCCCATATTTGGCAGCCACAAGGGGTACTGTGTCCATGCACACACACACACATACTACCAACATGTAGGGCTAACACATACACATACACATCACATCAACACTGACCCATCCTGTACTGTTATATCAACATTGGCCCATGCTGTACTGTTGTCCCTCACACACACACACACACACACACACACACACACACACACACACACACACACACACACACACACATACATGTTGATTGGATGGGTCATTGTCGGGCTCTGGAAAACAATTACACACCCTGTGCATATGATGAAACTGTACCACCTCCTGTCATCTCTGCCACTGATGCAGGAACAGGATAACATGGTGCTGATGAACAGGGTGACCTACTAGCAGTGTAGCAATGTTAGCATGTTGTGAACAGTAATGGGTAATGATATCCTTGTAGGTGTATCTGAGCAGGCATGATGCATCCCAGCAGTGATTATCAATTTTGTATTGTATACACCAGTGTTAATTACAAACATGGATTGTCCACACATGTGACAGTTGGCTGATGTGTGTGGCACTGGCAGCATGTGTCGTTCAGTGGATGTAATGTCTATGATGTGTGCTGTACAGATTCCAAGGTGTACATTTGTGAACATGGTGGAGGTGCACTGTTTGCATGTATGTGCATGGTGAGCACATGTGAAGGGTGACATGCCCTGTATTACACAGTGTTAATACTTCATATTTCCTATTGGTGTCCAATATGCATGTCACTACACATGTCACAACTTGGGTACACGTGTGTATGACATGGTATGACATTATGCTGTGGGTGATACAGTTGATATTGGTCATTGGTTAGCATTCTGGTAGTGTACATAACCTCAACAGCCTGATTTTAACCTATTGTTACATGATGTCTTGACAACTGACACACAGCTGTAGGATGCAAAGTAACATTAGAATCTTTCTGGTTTTGTACTATACTAGTTACCAGTGGTAATGACCACCACACATTCCCGTGACCACTCCTGTTTGGCATGTGTCCATCCTAGGTACACGCAGACACACTAGGGATATGTACATCCACATCTGGTGATGCATACAATGGCCTACAAAGCATTCCCTGTATTAGACACCTATCTTCCACGAGGGTATCATACAGACACAAACCTGTTGACAAACACATGTTGTGAAGCTATGATCCAACAGCAGCATAGTCATCCACATTTGCTACACATAGTATCCTGTTTGTACCACATTGGTAGTAGCACACAACGTGTAGCAGGGGTACCAATGTGTACAGACAGCCACATGTGATTTCATCTGTCCTTTGATATCCACATCCCCAAAGCTATGCTGATGTCCCTCAGTGTATCACATAAGTAATAAGGTGTCTGTATGCATATACACGGGGTTGTTGTATACCTACCATGAATGGCCATTATTGACAGACTGTGTTGTGCTTGGGCATGTCTGTCATATGCCACAGGCATACACCCACACTCACACTATTCTATAACAACTGTCATGTGTGTGTGTGACACAGATGACCTAGGGCACAGCTCACTACATTGGCTGGACTTGTCACATAAATACATATGTGAGCTATGGTCCAAGAAACAGCAGCAAAAACTGTCAATGGTAACAGATGTAGTTGTGTTGACAGCAGACTTCACACCTATGACGTGAATGAGGTCACATGTACATATATGTCTTGTCCAGACAGTTACCAATTTAGGTCACATGTACATATGTGTATTTGCCACACAGATACCTGCAGTGTGCAATGCACATACTGTTGTTTTACTGATATGTCATACAGTAGTAGTAGCAAAACACACAACACTTTGCTTAACTGTGTCACATACACTCAACAATTGCAGGATTCAAAACCCTACCTACCTATGTCATGGTACTAGACACATATGCATTACCACTATGCGCCATATGCTTTACTGGGAGTTTTCATTTCCACTGCTGTTTTTGTGGGATGCTGACATCATCACACTTGGCAAAGAGGTATTCACCTCTCCTAATGTGTTTCCACAGTCTCCAAAAAGGCCACTCCTCTCAAAGGCAATCTCACACACACACATTCATACTCTGCAGTTGCAGGACTTAAACCCCTACCTAACTATGTTATGGCACTAGTGAGATACGCATTAACATGACATGTATTTGCTTTAGTGGGAGCATTCATTTCAAAAGTTGTATTTGTGGGATGCTGACATCATCACACTTGGCAAAGAGGTATTCACCACTCATAAAATGTTTCCACAGTCTCCGAAAAGGCCACTCTGCTCAAAGGCAGTCTCCCACACACACACAGCATTTACAGGATTCAAGCCCCTACCTAAGTATGCTATGACACTAGTGAAATAGACATTAACATAACACGCTATTTGCTTTATTGGAAGCATTCATTTCCAAAGTTGTATTTGTGGGATGCTGACATCATCACACTTGGCAAAGAGGTATTCACCTCTCATAATGTGTTTCCACAGTCTCCAAAATGGCCACTCCTCTCAAAGGTTATCTCACACACACACTCAGCAATTGCAGGATTCAAACCCCTACCTAACTTTGTTATGATACTAGTGAGATACGCATTAACACGACATGCTATATGCTTTACTGTGGGGTTTCTATTCTCATGCTATATTTGTAGGATGCTGACATCATCAGACTGGACATGGTAATGTGTGTGCACTTAGTGTTATGCAGTCCCAGGAATGAACCTTGTGGGTCAGCAGGTGTGAACATCTTGAACAGGAATCCACAATTCATAGCTTGTGTGATCTATCTGTGGACAAATTACCATTCCTTCATATGACAATACATATTCATGCATGGATTGTTGGTTTTGTGGATACAACATGTGTCTGTGATGTTGGTAAAGGGCTATTCAAAGTCTATGTCGGACCTGTGTTGCTCCTTTCAGTGATGTATGTCCTGGGTGGCTGCCTTGCAAGAAATCTAGCAGGTTTGGGGAACATGATGTACTCATTAACATACCACAGATGTTTGGGTTGTGTGTTTGTTGGTTTACAATAGCTCTGTTCCTGACTGCAATCATGATGGACTCCATGGACTAGCAGTTCGGACTTCATAGGCTTATGGGACTATAGTTCCTATGGTGTCTTGTGCACCAACACTTGTGGGGTGTGCCACATGTTGCTGCAACACATTCAATGGTGTAAGATCCTGTAGAGAGTGTGAGGCACAACAGACTGTTCAGGTGCAGAGTCTGTTTGTTCTGTTGTTCACTTATGACACATATGGGGAAACAATGTTATCCACGTGATGGGATTCATTTGGCTTTGGGAGGACCAGTTTACACATTCTACATGTGATATCTCCTGGTATGAAGATAGGGCCTTTTGTCACTGGGAGGTAGGTATGTATGTATGGGCCTGTCTGACAGGATGTCGACATTGTCAGTCAGGTGCAGTTGACCCTGACTCAGGACATATATGACTGTACATTGATATTTCTGACATAGCTGAAGAAGGTATGACGTTTCTGTCTGTACTCCTTCACAGATTATCTTTCCAAAGCAACAACAAATCTGCAGACTAAACCCCTGTTATACTCTTTTATACACTTCACACACTACTGATCCTTTGTGACCAGTTGACAGTGTATGTCATCATTATATCCTGACATGTCCAAAGGTCGGTTTCATGTGTACTCTCCAGTCCAGCTGGTGCATCTTGGAATTTTGACGCATTGTTACAACTACCTTATGTAACAGGGAGCACTGTCCTCCTACCAAAAAACTCAGATATATGTGAGAGGTGCAACTGTAGAGACAGACAGAAGGCTGAGCTCTCCCAAGCCATGACTGGCACAGTCTATCAGGTGGTGAAGGTAACCACACACACCACAAATCCAGTCGCACATGGACCTATGACAACAGCAAACCATATACATTGACACACAAAGACATACTCGGAGCATCTAAATATACTCTGCCTAAGCAGCAGAGAAATCCAAAGCAGACACACAAACAATTGCTAACCCACAACCATACACACATATCACTTAGTTCACAAAGTCATTGTGCCACACAGTCACTGCCCTTAGGCCTGCACAACACACCTCATACACTTGTATTAGGTGACTGTAATTGTTGGTCACACTGACATCCCACTCACCAGGCTGAACAAGGTGAAGGTCACTTTGTGCTGTGTGTCGGGTGCCAGGATCTGCCACATGACACATGCACTCTTATGAGTCCACTGCAAGTACAAATATGGCTCCATCATTGACCATGCTGGTGTGTAAACCCTCAGACGTTCCTCCCTGGACTACATGACAAGAGACATAGATGAGCTCTCTGATCATGTAGTCCAGGCCAGTATGACCCTGACCTTGTGTAGCATCTTACCCTCACCAAGTACTATGTCACAGTATATAGACAAACTGATCACTTTTAACAGTTGCCTAACATATTGTTGTCATTCAAAGGGGATCCAGTGTCTGTCAGCCTGGGATTACATGCTCAACATGCCATGTACATTTGCTATGAACGCCATGCACCTGTCACCCCTAGGTTTTCACAGACTGGCTTAGGCTCTTGACACACCCATAGTGGCTGTTTGAAGTGAGGCTCAGAAGACAAAACCACAGCCATAGATGTTACAGGGTAAAGGAAACGGAGAGTGATGGTGCTCAACAACTGATGTCTAACCCTCAGAATGCATGCACTCAGGACTCACATCAGTATGGGGACTGTCGCTATATGTGCAGTAACAGAAACCTGGTTCAGGCTCACAAAAGCACAGCAGCACTACCAGATTTTACTTCATACCATGGTTTTCGGACACA
Source organism: Protopterus annectens (assembly GCF_019279795.1). Classification (NCBI taxonomy): domain Eukaryota; kingdom Metazoa; phylum Chordata; order Ceratodontiformes; family Protopteridae; genus Protopterus; species Protopterus annectens. The sequence goes on along the minus strand of NC_056735.1, from coordinate 1,340,915,669 downwards.
AGACTCAAACTGGACAACAACAATAGGGGGGGGTATCCATATACATCATTCATACACACACCTCCGGGTTGGTAGCACTGCACAAAACATCGGGGAGCATACATGTGCAGCTGACAGTGGGCCAAACTGCATTTCAGTTTGTAGACTGCTACAGACCACACTCCCAAACTCAGGAACAACACTCGTTATTCCTGGGAACACTGGGGAATGTGAAGGTCTCTCCAAACACCATTATATTGTGTGACTTCAAATACACAAACATTGACTGGGAATACTACTCAAGCACTGACACCCTCGCACAACAGTTGCTAGGATTGTTACACTCAAATGCTATGGCAGACCTGGTCACCACAACCACAGGGGGTTAAAACATGTGGGACCTGATCATCACCAACATGAGGACTCTATGTCCCACACCAGAGGTATACCCCTCATTGTTAAGGTCAGAACATACATTCATCTCACTAGACATACATATCCCATACACACACACATTCTAGGTGATCTCAGTGACTTACTTCTCATGAGCAAACATCACACTTGTACAAACTGAGGTGGTATCCCTTAAAGACCCTGAGACAGTGTTAATTACAGCTCAGACCACTTAATCCTTTACAAGCCCATTGTATGGACAACTACTGGAATGCATGGATCATGCTATCCCAGATAACTACAAGACTCACTCCTCCAAAAGCAGGGGGCCTGTCTGGTGGACCACGGCCATTAATGAGCTATACAAGGACAGGAGGAGACTACTACATTATAGAGCACAATCACAATCAGGAAGGCATCTCTGATCAGTACTATGGTATAGCTATGATCACTTGTTGATTCATCTAAGGCCCACTTCTAACAGACACTTGCAACAGACACTATGGACAATCACAAGGCCTTATTTAGTTATGTCAGGGACCTGGGTGGGAACTCACAGATATGTTGTGAGTTACTGCATAATTGCAAATGATACAGTGAACCCACTGACATTGCGAACATCCTGGACAACAGGTTCAGTGGGAATGTTTCCCCACAATCCCCCCTGCAGTGCACATGTCCATCACAACAGGGTGTAGCCTCCCTGACATCACAGATGAAAAGGTGTGTGCTGCCCTCTCCATAGCAGGCAACACAGCATCAGTGGGACCAGATGGTGTCCTGGACTGTGGCTTACACGAGATTCATGATGAACTTCACACTCACATTATGTCACTGTTCAATATCAGAGTTACTACAGGACATGTACCCATGGAATGGCATACAGCTATGGTGTACCCGCTCCACAGTGCTGGTGCCACAAGAGACCCTGGAAATTATCGCAATATATGCCTAACTATCCTGGTCTGCTAAGCTATGGAGTGTATCATCATGGAACACATACACATAGACATTGTGAACCTACAGACACTGGACCCTACACAGTTTGGGTTTGTTGTGGGCAGATCTTGCCTCTTGCACCTGTTTGATGTCTTTAAACAGTTAACATGTCCATAGACATACAGAGGGTTGTCCACACAGCCTACCTGGAGCTCGCACACCAGTTCAACACAATACCCCACTCAGCCTTTATACATTAGATCACCGGATTCAATATCTACACATATGTTACAAGATGGATTGCTAACTGGATCATGGATAGCACACACATGGTCAGTATTGCAGGTGCCATGTCTGACTATACACCAGTTACATGTGGCATCCCACAGGGCTCAGTCCTGGGACCTCTCTTGTTCTGTATATATTTCTGAGACGTACTGGCTAACACAGGAAGAATATGGCTGACCATGTTTGCAGATGACTGCAAACTGTGTGCCATAATCAACTCCACAGCTGGCACAAGCATCCTCAGAAAGGGTCTCACAGAGATGGATGACTGGTGCCAGAGCCATGGCCTACAGCTACCTTCCTTTAGATGCATAGTCATCACCTTTGGTAGTAACATCGTGCTCACACATTACCACATAGGTGATGATACATCACGTATAGTGTGTGTGATTTGTGATTTGGGGACATGAATAATTAGTACTCTCGCCTTTGACATTCACGTTGCCAATGTTGTTGGACACACCTTCTATTTAGCCCACCTTATCCCATAGGGTTTTACATCCAGATCAGGTGGGGTCATTGTGACCCTATACTCATCAGGCACATGCTTGGATACAATGCCCCATTTTGGATGTACCTTACCCAACACCTGCAGCAACTGGAATGTACACAAATGTACATAACCAAGTGGATCTAGGGACTCACACAGATGGTATGCACAGTTTGGCTATGGTGACCCCAGCTCTCCTCAGTTGCTTACTGCCTACTTGGATGCAGTCTGTGCCTTTTGTTTGAAGCCATGTCCATCACAGCATTAATGGACAGGCTCCACATGAGGATATCAAAGTCCCTTACAGCTACATGCTCCAGGGACAGGTATGTCAGCAATGATGTTAATAGGACATGCTGGAGGGGCAGATTCCCATCACAGGGGCTACACTCACTCAGGAATGTGATCACAGTCCCACATACGCACAGACTCACGCTGACCACCTACAGGTGACATCTTCACAGGTGGATGGGTGATCATATGTTTAGCTCTGGGATATGTTATGGGTCCCTGCTAGACCGAGGCAGAATGAAATGAACATATGTGAGATATCCTGTGTGACCTACTATTCACAGGCACAGTCTACTGATCTAGCGGGGTTGCAAAATACAAACACACTGTGGCTAGGCTTCTACATACCCTAGGGCAGATAGCCTAGTGTCAACCTCTGAACCTATAATAATGTTCGGGATGCACATTGTTCAGTGATGGTACTGATTGCAGGTTTTGTTTCTTCTTTGCTTTACCACTTTCTATGAACAACCTAGGTATCTGCATAACATATTTGATTGTGACAAGATTTCACTATATTATATATGTGTCTGTTGTCATATCACTGTGTGCACATGGCAGATTAGTGAATAGTGCGAGGTTCCTGAGTTGACACATGCAACTGACGGATATGGTTGGCCCACTGCTGTCTTCAAACTTGCCCTAAGTGTGTGAGCATGCCCAGTTCAGACTTTCAATGTTTTGTTGCCTGACATTTGTCTCATATATTCAAGTGTGTGAGCATGCCCAGTATGACCTTGCAGTATGTTGCTGTCTGTGGTCCACTACATTTGTTGATGTGTGTGAACATTACCAATATTAACATTTATACTATATGTGTGTTGGATATCAGATTCTATTCTTACTGCAGCCCTCACCTTTGTGTCTTAACTCGACAGGGATTATGCTATGCCTGCAAGGTTTCCATGAAATACTTAGCATTGACTTATCAACATTTTTTCATACATACTGACCATTGACATACTGTCATGATTTAGTGGTTCTGTACTATGACTATAGTGCACTGTATCCTGGGTTTGAAGACTGTCACTGCTTCATATTTTCATACATGCCAGAACAGACTGCTTCAAGAAAGTTGAAGCAAATATGAACATGTTAACCTGCTTTTGCTGAACTATGCCCACATTTGACCAGACTTGCACAACATTGCTCAATGTTGACCAACATTGCTGAACAGTGCACAATATTGCTCAACATTGCCTGTAGTTGTGCTACTTAGTGTGTGCAATTTTGTTTACATATAATAAATAGTGGTGAGAGCTGTTTAGCAGTGCTTTATATTGCTTAACACATTGCAGTCATGCCTCAGGTGGTGCTGCAGGGCTGCCTATGTCGGATGCACATTTTACACTCCCTATACATGTTTGTTAATAGGTAGTGTCAAGTTAGGCATCCCTTTTACTATATGTGCAAGTTGGAGAGATGTATCATTTCCAGGGTTCCTACTGAGCCAGTGTATATGCTATGCCTTGCCTCTTTCCCAAGGCCAAAGAATACTGGGCACACCTCCTTCTGCCTACTGGCGCAGGCTCAGGTTGTTCCTCCTCCGAGTCACACTCTGCCTGTGATGGCCTTGGCAATGGTGGGGGGCTGTTTTTCCCGGCCCTATTCTGCTCCTGCTGCGGCTGTTTGTGCAGGATCATATTGTGTGGCATAGCACATACCATGATTATTTGGGTACATGTAGTTGGTGAGTACTGCAAGGCTCCACCAGATGTGTCCAGGCACCAGAACCATGACTTGAGCAGCCCAAACACATGCTAAATTACATTTTGTGTTTATGCATGTGCCTTATTATGGCATTCCTGTTCAGGTGTGTCTGCATTTCTGATGGGTGTCATCAGCCACGGCTCAAGTGCATATCCAGCATCCCCCACTAGGTGACCATGAGGGATGTCCCCATTGGCAAATGTCTGGTACAGCTGTGTCATATGCCAAATATGGGAGTCATGGCAGCTTCCACGGCAGCCAGCACACACATTCATGATTATGCCCTGGGCATCACTAATGACATGGCAGTTGATGGAGGGTAACCCTTGCAGTTATAGTAGACCCTACCCCGCTCACCAGCTGGTGCTTTGATGCAAATGTGCATGCAGTCTATTGCACCCACTACCTCAGGGTATTCCGCTATTTGCTGGAAGAGACCCATATTGCTGGCCAATACCTCACGGGAATTGGGGAAATATGCATGATCACCAACATGTGCTGACATGGCATTCAGGAACTCGTGCAGTACCCTGAATGCTGATGCCTGTGAAATCCCCATCATATTGCCAGTTGGTCTCTGGAAGGTACCTGTTGCTAATATTCTTAGGCCAACACATACCTTGGTTTCCACTGGGATGGGTTCCCCTCTGTTGGTTCTGTGTGTGAGGTGTGGCCTGCACAGCTCAACAATTTGCTGCATGAGGTCTCTGTCCACTCTATAGCACTCCACTATCTCCAGCTCATGTAGCCCCTGGTAGGTTACCCTAGGCCTGTACACTCTTCTCCGTCTCCTCTCTGTGGGTTGCTCAGCACCATTGAAATTGTCACCACCCTCAGCATGTTGCATATGTCGCCTTATGACAGCAATGGCAGCCCCTAACATTTCTTTGTCTCAGTAAAGCTTTTTCAGTTTTCACTTCTATTAGTTTACTGCAGTGTCTCTGAGAAAAACATACTGGAAAGTTGTTTGCTGAGTTTTAAGTGCTGGGCTGGGCTGGGCTAGTGTACTGCCTGTGTAATTGCCTGATTTTGATTGTTTTCACCTGCTAGCTCTGCTAGTACTCCCTGGTCAACTTCCTACTATTTGTTGTGCTTCCTTTTCCCTTTCTGTTTCCTCAGGGGGCAGAGCCATGCAAACAAGCGCAAACATGTGCACACCAGCTCACCCGCACGCACACATGCTTACACTGGCTACAACTTGCTTATTCCTGCTAACATGCATGCACATAGGCGCAAACGTGCTTACACGGGTTTCAACATCCTTTCACTTGCTTACTCCAGCTTAAACACGCGCACACAGGTGCACACGCGCGCACACAGGCTTACTCGGTTTTACAGGTGCGCACACGCGCGCATACACTGTGCAGGCATTTCTACAAGAAACTTTGGTGTTGTTCACGGCATACACCTTCAATTTCTTGCCTTTAGCTAGGGTACCTGTTGACACACCTCTTCCAGTGATTAGTATCTGACAGCAGACACATGGCACTCTACTCCAATGAGCTTCACTTCTCTCAGACATACCCCTCTTATGATCTCACCTATCTTCTACTCTGTTACACCCCTTATCCTACTCCTACACTACACTGACTGTGCTCTTTTGCTATGTAAACTTGTGATTCACTATCCTTACCCTCATTTGCATAGGATTGCCTACTAATGCTTGGTTACAACTCTTAGACTGAGCTTCCCCCCTTAGCAACCTCTACTTGGTAGCCATGTTGTCTTTGGACTGCCATTCCCTTGCATTGTATATTAGGGATTACTGTAAAATCCACATTTCTGCTTTTTAATTATTGGTTTTCTGGTTTTTACAGCACACCACATTTGCGCGGCTCTGCGCTACGCTTAAACATCGGCGATCGGGAAAAAAAAAATTTTAATTTATTTTATTTTTGCATCGGTGGACATTGCCAATGGCTGTATTTTTGGACATTGGCATGCTTCCTCGACTGGATGCATCCTTTTTTTGGAGCTGTCACGGCTCTGTTTTGCTATTTGCAGAAACGTACTCAGTTGTCAATGGAGTACATTTCTGCAAATAACACTACTCTTACTCGGACAGGTTAGGGTTTCCTGAATCGCAAATTTACCTCATTTGCATACCTTTCAGCAGCAAATGAGGTAATTTGCATATCCTAGCCCTGTCCGTGTAAGAGTCGTTTTAGGAGCTCTGTTGCACGCCCCTACCTGTTGTTCCTGGATCGCTCGGCGGACATGTTGGCTGCATGGAGTCTTACTCTACTCTTAGACTCCGTGCAAGCCTTCATGAATACGGCCCAATATGTTAACCAATACACAAGATGAACATATAACTATTTCACTATGTTATTTTTCAAGTCTAGCTTGATGCTAATAAAGGGAATGCATCAGACAAAAAAAAAGATTAACAACAAATTCTAAGACCAATGAGGTTGAAGATTTGGAAGATAAAGACTTTTTTAGACATCAAGACCAAAAAAACCCATTTGTTTTTCTAGGTTAATGGCAAAGAGACAACATCATAGCCAGAATCATGGAAGAAGCTATTCACAGAGAAGAGAAGTTCCAGTCACGAAAAAGTACTCAATCTCCAGAGCAGACCATAGTCAGTGTGAACTGTTTGGTTATTTTATAATGAAAAAATTGCAGTCAGCAGGGAACTGTGGTTTTGGTTTTGTGTATGTGTCTATATGCACACACACACACACACACACACACACACACACACACACACACACACACACACACACACACACACACACACACACACACACACACACACACACACACACACACACACACACACACACTTGCGTGCATCCGCTCACACACATGTTTTTGTGTGTGTGTGTGTGTGTGTGTGTATGTGTGCATCTGTATATATGTGTGTGTGTGTGTGTGTGTGTGTGTGTGTGTGTATATATATATATATATATATATATATATAAATATAAAGATTATACCAAATGGTTAGTCTTGACTGTGCAGTCCATGATCCATATTCTCCTGTCTAGAGCATGCTGTGCATCATAGTTGATGCCCAAAGCAGGTCATCTGTACAACTCTTTCACCAACAGGCATCATCTAAAGTTTGTGCTGCTGCCCACAATGATGAGTTTGAGGTAGAAACACTCAGCACATTTTGCAGAGTTGGAAGGAATCTCACAGAGACACAGGAGAACATGCAAACTCTGTGTAAGTTACCAGTGGTCAGGATTGAACCTTATACTTTGTAGGCAAAGATCTTAACCAGGATGCAGTCTAAAGAACACACATTTCTGATAGCGTGTGTGTAGTAGTTTCACTTTCAAATTTCTACTGCACTTCTATAAAATATTCTCATGTATTGTATCTTATTGTATTTCAAACATTACCGCAAACATTCAACTCATTTAAAACGTGTACTGTCTTTTCGGTATGGGTGCTCCACATTAGATTGCAAAGTTACATAAATATAATGGCACAATGATGTACTTAGGTTTGCTCCTTTAAGAGACATGCATTGCCCTCCAGCAGTCTTTATCAATGATTATTCAACAGAGATCATGTATCTTACCTTAGGTTTCCCACCAACCCTGTGGACCCTGAAAAACATAGCCACATTCTGTACACACCTGATACCTCACAGAGAAGAAGTAATATGAAAGATGTATTGTGATTTAGTAATATGTTTTAACTTGTGTTGGACACACACTGCTCTGTAACAAGCCATATCAATGATTGTAGTCATGTAATTTCCCTGTGGTTTCATACACAGTATGCCACCTCACTATAACCTCCAAATGATAGCCAGCTTTTACATGTACCTCTGGTGCTTGATAGTAGAAAAAAGGAAAGAAGGAATGATTACAGTAATGCATTTTAACTTGCTGCTATTAAATACCCATGTAGTACAACTCCAACAAGGCATACCAATGATATTTTCAGATGGATCATGTACTTACCTGTACCTTCACACATAGCCTTTCCCATGCAAAAAAGCCACTTTTTTTCACATGTATGATTGTGAGGAAACTGAAATATATAGTGACCACAATAATGAATTTCAGCTTGCTGCTTGCAGACACATACACTGCCCTTAAACTAGCCATATCAGTGATTATTCAACAGTGATAACTGCTCTGTGCTTTCATAATCAGCATGTATCCTCACGACTACCTCCAAAAGATAGCCAGATGTTGCATACAGCTCTGGTGCTTGACAGTAGAAAAAAGTGAAAGAAGTAATGACCACAGTAATGCATTTTAGTTTGCTGGTATTAAATAAACATATAGTACCACCCTAACAAGCCATAATGACATTTTCACATGGATCATTTAATTACATCTGCTTCCACACATAGCATTTTCCATGTAAAAAATAAAGTGTAATATTTAGCAACCTCAGTAATGAATTTCATCTTACACAAGCCATAGCAATGAATATTTAACAGTTGTCACGTAACTGCCCTGTGCTTTTATGCATAACCCATGTTCTACCTCTTCCTCAAAGATTGGCACTTTCTATAAATCTCTTTGATGTTAGGTTAAGATGAAAGTGAAGAACTCAATAACCAGTTATAAGATTTTTTGTTTTTGTTGTCAGACACTATGCACTACCCCAAACATCCAAAATACCACGGTAATTATCACGTCTCTATGAATACATAACTGACCATTGCTTTTATGCACAGGTTGATCACACTAATAGATAACCACTTCTTGTGATCACCTCTAATGTTTGCTTGTAAGAAATAGAAGAAATACTGGCCATAATAATTTAGTTCAACTTGTTGCTACAATTTACCCACCTCAGTGGCTGTAATAAAAAAATAAATAAGAAAAGAAAAAAAATGAATTAATCATGCTGTGTGCAATGATCTTATGTTTGTAGCTGTCAAATGAGATTACCAGTCTTAATAACCACAGGGGGTCTTTATACACTTCTCAAACACATCTGAAAAGTAACCCATTGGTGTGGGTGGTCAAATATTTATAGGCTGCCTCTGTCTACTAGAGACATAGGTGCCAGATCAGTAGTAAATTTCTAATTCCCATTCCACTAGTACAAGTTGGGTTAGGGAAGCACAACTTCACATGGATGGGGAAGGCTGTTCCAGATAAGAAGAGCTCTCTGAGATGCATACCTGTCCATCTAACATGTATATTTATGTTGTAGCCAAAGGTTAAGTCCTTATGTTGGGTAATTCTGATGCTATTTGTTTTGCAGATGTGAATCAGGTCTACCAGAGTGGGATCAGAGGGTCCTTTGTAGGCCAGGCATAGATCACCTATTAACAGTCTATAGGAGAACTAGTATAGGGATAAGTCATTGAGGTGGTCTCTTTAGGACATGTTGTTTATGCACTGCATTCTTTTTGTGAGGACCCTCTGTCAGTACTTCATTTGTTGCTTATGAGTAGGCAGTTGCATACTGAAGGGTACGTTGTACTCAATGATTGGTTTGATGAGGGCTGAGTACAGGGAAAGAATGACATCCTTGGACACAGATGCCATATCATTGCTTATAAGTTGCATAACATAGAATTAGTTCCTTACTACTGTAGACACATGGTGGCTAAAGGCCAGGGTACTGTCTATATGTTTCCCCAAACCACTGACCACTGGGTTTACTTTTATGGGTGTATTATCAATGTGTTTTTTTTCTATGGGTAGGCATCTTCCCAAAAAATACTATTATGCATTTCCTGGCACTGAGTTTTAGGCTGTGGCTCTAGCACCAGTTGTTAGTCTGTGTCAGGTGTCCTTGGCGGGTATTTGTGGCTTGGAGGATTCTGTGACTGTGCCTAGTTTGCAGTCATCTGAAAACCTTTTAAGCCAGAAGCTCTTGATCATAAGCTTGACTTCAGACAAGTGGTGACAAAAAGGAACGACCTCAACATCGAGCCTCAAGTGACTGTGCATGTGACTGGCCCCTTATTGGAGGTAGAGTCCCCTATCCTGACATCTGTTTTGTATATGGAAAGTAATACTCACACTTCAGTACAGTCAGAAAATCTGGAAAGCAGAACTTTTAATAAGAGAAATTAATCCACCTGCTCGGCTCGTTCACCCCCCCCCCCACCTTCCCTACCCATGACTGGAGATTGGAAGTTACAAGCCAAAGCATTCTCTGCTTACTATGACATCCAAATGAAAACACACACACACACACACACACACACACACACACACACACACACACACACACACACACACACACACACACACACACACACACACACACACACACACACACACACACACACACACACACACACACACACACACACACACACACACACACACACACACACACACACCTCGTTCCTTACTTGAGTGTCTTGGTTGAGGAACATAATCCAGTCCCACAAACTGCTGCTAATTTTTTATTTTATTTTATTTATTTAACATTTGTTGACCGGGAATGTCCAACTAGGTTCCACAGATCCTGTTTGCAGTGGAGGCCCAGGGAGAAATGCTCCAGAAGCATGTCTTTAGAATGTGGGAGGAAATCGGAGTACCCGGAGGAAACCCACACGAATGCAGGGAGAACATGCAAACTCCACACAGAAGGCACCCCAGCCAAGAATCGAACTGGAGAACCTCTTGCTGTGAGGCAACAGCATTAACCGCTGCACCGCTGCACCACTGCACCGCCCATAATAAAATCCATTAACTGCTGCCGCCAATAAATCCAAACACACTGTTCGCACAGATAGATCCATTAACTGCTGCCATTTGTTCCCGCTCGCATGATAAATCCATTACCATTACATGCTCACATTTGCAGCCGTTAACTGATGCTGCTTGTTCCCGACCGCATTTTCAGCTGACCAGCTGGAAATGACGTGAGCTCCTTGAGCTGAATTCCGACTGGCTGGTTGCCCTGATAGAGCTGACATCATCGCGCATGTGATGACGTCAGCTCCGACAGTGCGAAAATCAACAACAAAAGGAAAAAATCAGAAATAAAAGGGTGCCACTCGAGAATCGTGGCACTCCTTCATTTGGACCACAAAACACGTTAAAAACCGAGTAATTCGGGACTGTTGGGAGGTATGCTGTGCAAGTGTCGACACATTCAAACTACATGTACACATTACAACATGACTAACTAGGTGTGGACACATTCAAACTACATGTACACATTACAACATGACTAACTCTGCAGGTGTGGACACATTCAAACTATATGTACACATTACAACATGGCTAGCTCTGCAGGTGTAGACACATTCAAACTACATGTACACATTACATGACTAACTGTGCAAGTGTAGACACATTCAAACTACATGTACACATTACATGACTGTGCAGGTGTAGACACATTCAAACTACATGTACACATTGCAACATGACTAACTGTGCAGGTGTAGACACATTCAAACTACATGTACACATTACAACATGACTAACTGCAGGTGTAGACACATTCAAACTACATGCACACATTACAACATGACTAACTGTGCAAGTGTAGACACATTCAAACTACATGTACACATTACAACATGACTAACTGTGCAGGTGTGGACATGTTCAAACTAAATGTACACATTACAACATGACTAACTGTGCAGGTGTAGACACATTCAAACTACATGTACACATTACAACATGACTAAATGTGCAGGTGTAGACACATTCAAACTACATGTACACATTACAACATGACTAACCTTGCAGGTGTAGACATATTCAAACTACATGTACACATTACAATATGACTAACTGTGCAGGTGTAGACACGTTCAAACTACATGTACACATTACAACATGACTGTGCAGGTGTGGACACATTAAACTACATGTACACATTACAACATGACTAACTGTGCAGGTGTGGACACATTCATACTACATGTACACATTACAACATGACTAACTGTGCAGGTGTAGACATGTTCAAACTACATGTTCACATTATAATATGAGTAACTGCACAGGTGTGGACACATTAAACTACATGTACACATTACAACATGACTAACTGTGCAGGTGTGGAGACGTTCAAACTACATGTACACATTACAACATGACTAACTGTGCAGGTGTGGACACGTTCAAACTACATGTACACATTACAACATGACTAACTGTGGAGGTGTGGAAACATTAAACTATGTGTGCAAATTACAGTATCACTAATTGTGCCACCAAGTCCCCATACAGACAGCACTCACAAATCTAGCACAGATCCTCTGAAAAGAGGCACTTGTGACTATTGGGCTTATCTTGATAACAAATAATAGGAAAAGAAGAAGAAGAAGAAGAAGAAGAAGAAGAAGAAGAAGAAGAAGAAGAAGAAGAAGAAAAGATCATTCATAGGATATCACTGATAGTTTACCATAATACTGTCTATAAAATTGAAAAGTGTATACTTTATTGTTGTGGATTCCATTGTACATATCACAATTTTAGATGGAATAGTAATATATATATATATATATATATATATATATATATATATATATATAGAGAGAGAGAGTTTGTGTCACAATGTATTTCACTTAAAATAAATATTTTTTTTTATTTAAGTCCAATAAAACTGCAGAAATGGAAACATTATTCCACTAAGAAAATATGGACATAGGAATTATTACTGAGACATGGGTCAATGGCAAAGTGAAATCATTATTAACTATTGGGGGATATGTGGGACACCACAGTTATAGAGCTGATTCCAAGGGTGGTGGTGTCTAAGTATTTGTAAAGAACAGCAGTAACTCCCTAACACAACATAAGAGTGTAAAGCTGAAGTTGCATCATTTTCTCATGTGGGGAGTAAGTTCTGCAATACAAATTGTAGGTGTCTATATGTCTCCTTCACAGAGTAGCAAAGAACTTGAAATGTTTTTTAAGGAATTAGAAAAATGTATAAGTCATTAAAATGTGGTGTTGGGTCTTGACGTAAGTGCATCTATCATTACGCGGTGATATGATAAGTATGAGTAAAATTACAAGGCTAATTCCATTACATAAAGGCAGGTCACCTAAGATGATTGATAAGGTCAGATGAATAAGTGTATCAAGTATTAGTGGGAAATGTTATAAAAACATATTACTAAATCAAGTATTACTGGGAAATGTTATAAAAAAAGTATTACTAAATCAAGTATTACTGGGAAATACTATGAAATGCATTACTAAATCAAGTATTACTGGGAAATGTTATAAAAACTTATTACTGAATCAAGTATTACTGGGGAATATTATAAAAATGTATTACTAAATCAAGTACTACTGGGAAATGTTATAAAAATGTATTACTAAATCAAGTATTACCGGGAAATGTTATACAAATGGGCAGATTTACGAAGGCTTGCATGGAGTGTAAGAACAGTGTAAGATGGCAGACAGGCAATATGTCTGCTGAGCGATTCAGAAATAGCCAGTAGGGGCGTGCATGAGAGTTTCTAAAGCTACTCTTGCATGGACAGTGTTATGGTATGCAAATTACCTCATTTGCTGCTGAAAGCTATGCAAATGAGGTAAATTTGCGATCCAGGAACCACTAACCTGTCCGTGTAAGAGTAGTGTTATCTGCAGAATTGTACTCCGTTGGTAAAGGAGTACTGTTCTGCAAATAGCTAAACGGAGCTATGACAGCTCCAAATAAAGGATACATCTAGTTAAGGAAGCATGCCAATGGCCAAATATAAGGCCATTGGCATTTGCAAATGTTGTCAAGCCTCAAAATCCAATGTTATTTTTTTTTTCTGATCGCCGATGTTTAACAGTAGTGCAGCATCGTGGAAACATGCTGTGCTTAAAATTAAAAGAAAAAAAGGGAAAACTATTCACAAATGTGCTTTTACACTAAAAAGCTTGTCCTGCCATGCAGGTGAATGGCAGGCTGCAAATAATATGGCCACTGAGTAGTGGTTGCTAAGGGGGGGAGCTCAGTGTGAGAGATGTAACCAAGCATTAGTAGGCAATCCTATGCAAATGAGGATAAGGATAGTGAATCCCAACTTTCCCTGGCATGTGAGCCATGTCCCTAGAGTGTAAGTGCAGGAGTAGGGTAGTAGTCGAGTAGAAGATAGGTGACATCATGAGGGGGTATATCTGAAAGACTGTAAGGTGATTGGAGCACAGTGGCATGTGTTTGCCCTGAATTGCTCAGGATTGCAAGAGGCGTGTTTACAGTGGTAGTAACTGAAAACAAGAAACCAAAGGTGTACGCCGTGGATATATCAGAAATTTCTTGCAAACGGGCACACAGCATGTGTGTGCATGTAGGTGAGTGTGCGCTAGTGTGTGCGCATGTGCGTTTGTTTGCACACCGCTGCCCCTTGTGGAAACAGAAAGGGAGAAAGGAAGGAAAAGAAGTAGTAGGAAGTTAACCAAGGAGAACTAGCAGAGCTGCCAGGTGAAATATATCACAATCAGCCAATTACACAGACAGTCGACTAGCCCAGCCCAGCAATTTAAACTCTGCAAACAGCAGTCTAACCTGTTTTTTCACAAGAACTCTGCAACACTGCAGTTTAGAAAGAGTGAAAACTCAAAACGTTTAAGGCTGACAAAATGTTAGGGGCTACCATTGCTATTATAAACCAACATGTGCAAGGTGCTGAGGGTGGTGATGTTGAGAATGCTGCTGAGCAACCCACAGTGAGGAGACGGAGAAGAGTGTACAGACCCAGGATAACCTACCAGGTGCTACATGAGCTGGAGATAGTGGAGCGCTATAGAATGGACAGAGACCTCCTGCAGCAAATTGTTGAGCTGTGCCGGCTACGCCTCACACACAGAACCAACAGAGGGGAACCCATCTCAGTGGATACCGAGGTATGTGTTGGTCTATGAATACTAGCTACAGGTACCTTCCAGAGACCAACTGGTGATATGATGGGGGTTTTACAGGCATCAGCATCCAGGGTACTGCACCAGTTCCTGGATGCCATGCCAGCACATGTCAGTGAGCATGTATATTTCCTCAATTCCAGTGAGGCATTGGCCAGCAATATGCGTCTCTTCCACCAAATAGTGGAATACCCTGAGGTGGTGGGTGCAATAGACTGCACGCACATACACATCAAAGTACCATCCGGTGAGCGGGGTAGAGTCTACATCAACCACAAGGGCTTCCCCTCCATCAACTGCCAGGTCATGTGCGATGCCCAGGGCATAATAATGAATGTGTGTGCTGGCTGCCCTGGAAGCTATCACGATTCCCACATCTGGCATCTGACGCAGCTGTACCAGAGATTTGCCAATGGGGACATCCCTGATGGTCACCTAGTTGGAGATTCTGGATACGCACTGGAGCCGTGGCTGATGACACCCATCAGAAATGCACACACACCCGAACAAGAACTTCATAATGAAGCACATGCACAAACAGGAAACATAATTGAGCATGTGTTTGGGTTGCTCAAGTCATGGTTCCGGTGCCTGGAAACATCCGGTGGAGCCTTGCAGTACTCACCAACTGCATGTACCCAAATTGTCATGGTATGTGCCATGCTACACAATATGATCCTGCGAAAACAGCTGCAGCAGGAACAGCATGGGGCAGGCCAAACAGCCCCCCACCATTGCTAAGGCCTGCACAGGCACAGCATGACTCAGAGGAGGAACAACCTGAGCCTACCCCAGTAGGCAGAAGGAGGCATGCCCAGTATGCCCTGGCCTTGGCAAAGAGGCACATACAATAAAAGGGATGCCTAACTTGACACGAGTGTATTATGTGCATCCGACATAGGCAGCCCTGCAGCACCACCTGAGGCATGATTGCCCTAAATTAAGCAATATAAAGCAGTGTTAAGCACATTTTACCAGTATTTAGCATATGTAAGCACAATTGCGTGGAGCTGTGCGCCACGCAAAGTAGCGCAACATTGGGCAACGTTGGGCAATGTTGGGCAAAGTCAGGCAAAGTCGGCTAAACACGCTCACACCTGCTTTACTGTTTCTTAACCAGTCAGGTCTGCCCAGCAGGAAAATAAAAAGCAGTGACAGGGCTCAAACTCAGGATACTGTGCACTATAGACACAGTACTGAACCACTAAGCCATGACAACATTTCACTGGCACAGACACAGCAGGGCAATTGTAGACTAACGCAAACACAAACAAATGCTGTATCATGCCCTCTGAACTCCCCCCCAGGCCTATGCAGACAGATAACAGCAGGCCAGGCAGTGTGATATGGGTTGAGTAGGCTATGAAATCACAAACTAATAAACGTGGAATTGGAAGCTAAGTTCTGTAGTACAGTAGTATGCCTCAAGCCAGTATTATAGGCAACAATACAGACTGAAATGGAGTACCTGACATAGCGGTGCAGGCCTAGCAAATGTGTATAAGTGTCAGGTGAACCCCTCATCCAAAGTACACCCACAGTAACAATGAGGTGTGCCCCCTAGGTAGAAATGTGCAAATAATAGCTGTCCCCCCTGTATGTAGAAATGTTGATAAATCGACTCATGGAAGCCCTGCAGGCACAGCATGCTTCCCATCAATGTACAACACAAAGGTGAGTCCTGAAGTAAAAAACAACTTGATTTTTCACACATATATAGTATATATGTCCATACTGGGCATGCTCACACACTTCAACAAATTTAGCAAATCCCAGTCAGCAACATACTGAAAGCTCACACACTTAGGCCATGTCTGAGTACAGCAGTGGGCCACACATATCTGGCAGTTGCAGTTCTCACCCCAGAAACATGTCACTATCCACCAATCCTGCCTTGCACACACAGTGATATGAAAACAGACCCATACAATATATTTGACTCCTGTCATAATCAAACTATGTACTACAATTACTGAACTTGTTCAGAGAAAGTGAAAATTCAAAGAAGACCAATAAATCTCCGATCAGTATCATCAATAAACAATGAGCACTCCTAACATTATCCAATCCATGTTCT
The DNA here is from genome assembly GCF_019279795.1 of Protopterus annectens. Classification (NCBI taxonomy): domain Eukaryota; kingdom Metazoa; phylum Chordata; order Ceratodontiformes; family Protopteridae; genus Protopterus; species Protopterus annectens. The sequence continues at coordinate 1,340,898,727 of NC_056735.1, read as the reverse complement.
GGCAAAAATATTGTCAAAGAGTCCATAGAGAACCATGAAGCTTTATTTCGCAATGTCCTAAATATCAATGTAAACACATATATGTTCTGAGTCAGTGCAAACTGTAAAATAATACATGTACATGACTGACACCGCCAACATCTTGTCAGACAGGTGCATACATATTTACTCCCTCTCACTGACAAAAGGGCCCATTATCATACCTGGAGACTGTGAAAACCCAGAAATCACATATACAATGGTTAAACAGCACTTTCCAAACCTAAAAAACACGGCATCTATGGGATGACATGGCTTCCCTAGCTGTGTCATATGTGAACTCCAAAACAAACAGACCCTGCACCTGAACAGTCCGTTGAGACTCACCCTCTGTACAGGATATGAAACTGTCGAATGTATTACATCAACATTTGGCACACCCCACAAGTGTTGGTGCACAACAGACCATAGGAACTATTGTCTTATAAGCCTATTAAGCCTGATCTGCAAGGTCATGGAGTCCATCATGATGGAACTCATAAACAGAGCTATTGTGAGCCTACAAACACCCAACCTTACCAATTTTGGTTTGGTCGGGGGCAGATCATGGTTCCCAAACCTGCTAGACTGTTTTCAAGGCAGTCACCCAGGACATACATCAATGAAATGAGCTACACACATCCCACATAGACCTTGGAAAGCCCTCTTTCAACATCCCAGACACATGTCATATCCACAAAATCAACAACCAGTGCATAAATATGTATTTCATCTGATGGATTGCCAACTGGGGCACAGATAGATCCCACAAGGTAAGAATTGTGGCCTCCTGTTCAAGCTGGTAACAACTGCTGTCCCCCATGGCTCAGTCCTGGGACCCCTCCTGTCTGGTGTATACTTTTCTGAAATACAGTCAAACACACAAGGGCTATGTTTAGCAAAGTTTGTGGATGACTGCAAAAAAGTTGTCATAATCGATGTGTGGGACAACAGAGACATCCTTAAAAAGGGTCTCAGTCAGACATATGTGGTGTAACAATTATGCCCTTGAGCTACAGTCGTACAAATACCACATATGTGCCAACACCATAAATTTGGAGGTGATAATAAGGGATCTATGAACACATGTGGATAGTCATCTCTACTTCCAGAAACATATTCACAAAGTGGTTAGAAAATCATGCTATGCATTTCCACAAACTGCCAAGGACTTTGCCTGTAGGTCCAAGGAGGTTCCCTCTACTCATCAGTCATCAGACCCATCAGGGTGTACCACAACACACTTGCAATGAATCTGACTAGGCACCTTCAGCAGCTGGAAAGACCACTGAAGTACCTCAACAAGAGGATTACTGGCCTCAAACAGTTGCTCCATGCAACCAGACTGAAGTTAACTCAATCTGTACTCTGTTGCATACTGTCTACTCAGGATATCTCTGCCCAACAGACAGGTCCATGTCCAATGCAAAACTGATGTACAGGCGCTATCTGACGTAAACCCAAGCTCACTGTACCACATGCTTTAGGGATATCATCATCACAACATTAGATAGAATATATTGGAGGGATACATGACTAAATCACAGACTTCCTTTGCTTTGGAACAGGCTCCCAACTGACATTAAGCTGAGATCCTCACTGACACTCTTCCAGAGGAGTCTTGATGAGTGTATGTGAAACTGAACTGTCACACCATGGATCACTTCATCAGCTCTACTACACAGAGGCCTAGGGAACTAAGTCTATGGGTGGTGATAGCTGCACACTCTGGCCATACTAATATATGCCTTCAGGCAGATAGCCTATCACCTACCTATGTACCTATATATATATGTAGGGGGAACACAGTATAATAAGCAAATGATGGATGGGCAGAGATGTGTGTAAGAGGGTGACCATGACAGGGAGCCATCCAGAACTGTCCCACACAGCACACACCCCAATGGCATGAAAGACATGAGGTGCACATCTCTCCCACTGTACATAACAGCCACCAGTATCTGTAAGCATTACAGTGTATGTGGTCCATGTGCATGCTGTACAACATGACTGTACAATGAAGTGCACATCTACTATCAGTAGACATTTACCTGTCACATAGGTCCATAGGTATGTAGTAGACTATCTCCATGAAGGCATATATCAGCCTATGCAAGTTGTGCAGCTTTCACCACACCGTTGGGTAGTCTCCCAAGACCTAGTTCTATTAGCTAGTACCCTAAGCCCCTTTCTAGTGGGGCTGCTGATGTGATGCCTGGCATGAACTGTCTGTTTCCCATCCACTCATCAAGGTTCCAATTGAAGACTGTCAACGAGAGGTTCTGTCTGATGTACATTGGGACTCTGTTCCACAGTAAGGCAAGTGTCTGAGATGGTACTATATCCCACCAGCATGCTGTATTCATCATCCTGATGAGGTTCATATCCCTGGAATGTGTAGGGTGACTCAATGTTGTTACGTGTAGATGGAGCATGTTCAACAGTCATGTGTTGGACATGGCTCTGTATGTTAGGCAGAGTGTGCCTCTGAGTAGGCGGTATGCAACGAAGAACAGATGTAGTTTTACCAGTTGTGTTGCATAACACAACTGTTTGAGGCCAGTAATCCTCTTGGTGAGGTACCTATGTGGTCTCTACAGCTGCTGGATATGCTAAGTCGAGTACATCCAAAATGGTGCACTGTACTCAATGATGGGTCTGATGATGTAAGAGTAGAGTGCCAACACTACCTCTTTGGATCCTGATGCAAACATGGTTGTCAAAGGAAAGATGACTATCTACTTTTGTCCCCAGATCCCTTATAACCTTGTCATTTTTAAGGGGGTAACACCCATGTGGTAGTTTGTGTGTATTTTGTTTTCATCAAAGAGGATCACTATGCATTCCTCCACAATAAGCTTGAGGCCATTATTCTGACACCACACATCTGTCTCATAGAGTCCCTTCTGGAGAATATGTCTGTCTTCCGGGGAATCTATTATGGCAAACACTTTACAATTCCCAGGAAACGTAGTCAACCACAACTCTCCTGTGTTGGCATGTACATTTGAGAAGTCTATACCAAACAGGAGGGACCCCAGGACTGAACCCTGGGGGACACCAGACATTACCGGTGTAGAGTCTAACATGCAGCCAGCAATTCATAATGTGTGGGATCTATCTGTGAGGCAGTTTCCAATTTATCCTGTGATGTATAGATTCATGGCCAGGTTGGTGAGTTCATCTATGATATCTGACTGGGGAATGGTGCCAAAGGCCTTATCGAGGCATAGGTAGGCTGTGTGGATCTCATTTCAATCATCCATAGCCTGGGTAACTGTCAAAGAAATCCTCCCAATTCAGGAGGTGTGTTCTGCATTTGACCAAGCCAAACTGTATGTGCTCAACTGTGTGAAGGTTCCCAATCTCTGTATTGTTGACTTCCATTATGATTGGCTCCATTGCCTTGCAGAACACAATTGTTAGGCTCATAGATCATGAATGCCAAGGGGTTTTCATGGCCCCACCCCTGTGAAGTGTGAATAACGTTGCTGTGCAACATTCTATGGGTACATATCCTGTAGAGAGCATGTAGAGAGAGGTGTAGGTATCCTTGATGAATATGGATACATCCTCACCCTATGTGCTATGATTCAGGTTCTGATGTTGGAAGGTATGGAATGAATAGTATCCTGTTAGTGCTGGTGTGCTGTCTGGAGCCTTGAACTAGGTTACCGATACTGCACAGATATCAATATTCTCCATAATAAGAAGTGCCTTGAGTGTGTGCATCTGGAGGCTGAGACTTCTGGCAATGAGTAGCATTTAGCTCACTTTGTGGTTATTTGTGTTGGTTATGGGGTTTGGTTTGTCCTGCGTGACTGGTGTTCCACACCTGATGTCAGCGCCTCATTGGTCCCATCTGACCATAAGCTAATCACCCTACATATCCACATTCTGGACCCACACCCCCATTAAGGAAACCATGTAAAATAATTTCTCCAAAGCCAATGTCATGCTTCTTAAGACAGAAGTGCTGAACTGCAGGACACACATGCAAATGGAAAATACAGTTATGACTACTTAATCCTTCTCAATTGCACTTCATAAGCACTTACATGACTGCATGCATCGTGCTATCCCAAACAGAACCAAGACACTAACCTCCAAGAAAAGGAAGCCAATCTGGTGTTACCCTGCCATAAACAAACTGCACAACAGAAGGAAAATACTGTTGCAAAACAGGGTAAAATCCCATGACGGGAGGAGCTCCATGGTCTACATCAGTAAGAAGCTGTGATCCATGATAAAATCCTCCAAAGCTAGTTATGAAAAACCGAATTGACACTGATTCTAAAGACAACCACAAAGCATTCTATAGCTATGTCAAGAATCTCAATGGCAACACTCATATCTTCTCTGAGTTACAGCACAATGGCACTAAATATACAGACCCAACTGATATTGCCAACATCCTGGCAGATAAGATCAGTGCTAACTTTACCACCCCTCACCCATGAATGAGCACATCTCCATAACGGAAGACTGCAAAGTTGCTGTCATCACGGCTGCACAAGTAAAAAACACTCTCCAAAGCCAGTAACACAACATCCATGGGACCAGATAACATTCCAGGCTGTGGTCTACACAAACTACAGAATGAACAGGCAACACACCTGCATACCATGTTCAGTCATAGCCCCACCTCAGGCTTTGTGCTTGCTGAATGGCCACAGTGATGGTTATCCCACTACACAAGGGGGGAGACACCATGGTCCCCAGGATCTAGTGGCCCATTAGCCTGATGAGCCTGCTCTGCAAGGCCATGGAATGTATCATCATATAACTTATAAAAAAAGACATTGGTAATCTCCAAACACTGGACCTCAACCATGTTGTGTTTGTAAAAGGCAGATCATGTCTCCTAAACCTGATAGACATCATTGAAGCAGTCACCAGAACCATAGACAAGGGTAAGGTGGTTCACACAGCCTATGTAGATCTTGCCATGGCTTTCAACACCATCCCCCACTCTGGAATTATAGATAAACCCACTAAACTAGGTATAAATCGCTATATCACAAGATGGGATGCCAACTGGCTAACTGACAGGACACACACTGTGAAAGTAGCAGACTCCAAGTACGACATTAGACCAGAGACAAATGCAGTACCACAGGGTTCAGTCCTGGGTCCTGTCCTGTCTGGAATCTACTTCCCTGAAGTAAACTTTAACATGGAAGGTCTGTGACTAATGAAGTTTCCAGATGACTGCAAACTAGGAGCCATAATCAAAACTACTGAAGATGTGGACATCCTACAAAAGGGCCTCACTAAGACAGATGCCTGGTGTCAAAGCCATGGCTTGAAGCTCAATGCCAAAAAGTGCATTGTCATCCCCTTTGGTAAAAACTCTGTAGCCATGAACTACAACATAGGCGGTAGTGTACTTAACACTGAAAGTGTAATTAGAGACCTTGGGTCACAGGTGGACAGTGGATACAACTGTGATAATCACAGTAGTCTGGAAATCCTTCTATGTGGCACACCTCATCACACAAGGTATCTCATGCAGGATAGAAGAGGACATTGTTCCCCTCTACTCATCACTCACTACATCCATAACAGAGTACAACACCCATTTTGCTATGTACCTCACAAGACATCAACAACAACTGGAAAGGCTGCAGAAATACCTCATAAATAGCATTAGCAGCCTGAAATATGTGCATATACAGACCGTCTCAAAATGCTCCAGCTGTTCTGTCTCGCATATCACCAACTCAGAGGTGATCTCTGCCTAACATACAAAGCTATGTCAAACACAGAGCTGTTGGACATGCTCCACGTAAAACACTCACAATCCCTTGGATCTTTGGCCCCAAAACCCAGAGTGAAATGCAAAAGGAAGTGGTGTATCCATTTACCCTATGGATACCCACACCTTCAGGTTAGTGGCACAGCATGAGGCATTGGAGACCATGCAAGTGCAACTAACATTGTGCAAAGCTGCTTATCAGATTATAGCCTGCTACAGATCACCTACCTTGTCTCAGAAACCTCACCCAGTATTCCTGAGAGCAGTGGAAAATACAAATGTCCTACCAAACACAATTATATGAGGAGAGTTCAACTACCAAAGCACTGACTGGGAGAATTACTTGTGTACAACATCCTTTGCCCAATGCTTCCCAGAGTTTAAAAACTCAAATGCTCTGGAACAGCTGCTTACCATGCCCACTAGAGGTGACAACATACTGGACCTGATCATCACCAACATGGGGTACCAGTGTTCCACAACAGAGATAAACCCATCGCTGGTGATATCAGATCATAAAGTAATCACACTGGACATCCACATCACACACCCCACAGTCAAGAAAACCACTGTGAAGAAAGTTTCTAAAGCAAACAGCACACTTCTCAAGACCAAAGTGGAAAGTTCTAAAGCACCCTTGCTATAGCATAATGCTATACAACCTGTAGAATCATTTACAAGTGCATTCTATGACCATCTGCAGGGATGCATATATTGAGACATGCCAAATAAAACCATGATGCACTCCTCCAAATATAGGAAACCAATCTGGTGGTTGTCACACATAAATGAGCTATACAACAGAAGGAGGGAACGAACACATGATAGAGCAAACTTCACATAAGGAAAGGCATCACTGATCATTATTAGGAAGAAACAATGATCACTCATAAAATAATCCAAGGCCAGTTTCTAAAGACAAATTGCCAAGGAATGTAAGAATAACAGCCACAAAGCCTTCGTTAGCTATACCAAACATTTAGGTGGAACTCTCAAAAATGCTGTCAGCTACTGCAAAATGGAAAAAAGATACACTGAACCAACTTACATTGCCCACATCCTGGGGGACAAGTTCAGTGCAAACCCCCCCCCCCCAATCATCCCCAAAAGGGCCTGTGTCCATTGCAGAAGAATGCAGAGCACCAGACTTTATGGACATGCAGGTAGAAGCAGCCCTCTCCAAACCTAAGAACACAGCATCAATGGGACTGGATGGTGTCCCAGGCTGCAACTTACACCAGCCCCAAAAGGAACTACACCCTCACCTACATTCACTGTCCAGACTCAACCTTACCACAGGCTATGTACCCAAGAAATGGCATACAGCAACAGTCATCCAGCTCCACAAAGGGGGTGCCACAACAGAACCAGGAAACCATTGCCTTGTAGGCCTACTCAACCTGGTCTGCAAAGATATGGAGCAAATTATCATGGAACCCATAAACAGAGACATTGGGGACGTCCAGACACTGGACTTTATCCAACTTGGCTTTGTTAAAGGCAGATCCTGTCTCCTAAACCTAGTTGACTTATTTGAAACAGTTACCAAGGACATAGATGGAGGTGAATGTAGTCCACACAGCCCACCTGGACCTCACTAAGGCCTTTCGACACCATTCCCCACTCTGGCATCATGGACAAGCTTACCGGCTTGAACGTTACCAGCTATGTCACAGGATGGGTGGCCAACTGGCTCACAGATCAAACACACATGTTCAGAGTTGCAGGTGCCATGTCCAACTCTAAACCAGTCACAAATGGCATCCCACAGGTATTGGCCCTGGGACCCCACCTGTTCAGTAGATACTGCTCAGAGGTACAGGTAAGCATGGGAGGAGTCTGGCTGAACAAGTTTGCAGATGACTGATAACTGTGGTCCATAATTGACTCCACGGCTGACACAGACATCCTACAGAAGGGTTATACACAGACAGATACCTGGTGACAAAACAGTGCCCTCAAGCAGAGTGCCAAAGAATGCATAGTCATCCCCTTTGGATAAAACAAAGTGCACACAAATTACCATATAGGTGGGAATCCAGTATGTACGGAGAATGTAATGACGGCCCTGAGGACACAGGTAGACAGTAAATTCTCCTTTGATGATCACATTGCCAAAGTGTCTACAAATTCCTTCTATGTAGTCCACCTGATGTCACCTAATGTAACCCACTTTGTCTAGTCTGATGATGTCACTATCCTACAAATATACCTGTGGAAAAAAGAACTCCCAGTAATGTGTATAGCACATTGTGTAAATGCATACTGCTCTGGTATCATTAAGTAGTTAGGTAGGAGTTTGAATCCTGCACTTAACAACTGTGTATGTGTGCCTCCTTGTAGAGGAGCAGCCTTTTTGGAGACAACTGCAACATCTTAAATGTGGTATACCCATCCTTGCCAAGTCTGACGATGTCACCATCCTACAAATATACCTGTGGAAAGGAAAACTTTCAGTAATGTGCATAGCGTGTCATGTAAATGTATACTGCTCTAGTATTATTAAGTTGTTAGGTTGGGGTTTGAATCCTACACTTGACAACTTTATGAGTGTGTGTGTATCTCCTTGTAGAGGAGCAACCTTTTTGGAGACAACTACAACACCTTAAATGTAGTATACCCATCCTTGTCAAGTCTGATGATGTCACCATCCTACAAATATACCTGGGGAAAAAAGAGCTCCCAGTCATGGGTATCACGTGTTGTGTAAATGTGTACTGTTCTAGTATTATTAAGGAGTTAGGTAGGGGTTTGAATCCTGCACTTGACAACTGCATGAGAGTGTGTGTATCTCCTTGTAGAGGAGCAACCTTTTTGGAGACAACTACAACACCTTAAAAGTGGTATACTTATCTTTGTCAAGTCTGATGATGTCACCATCCTACAAATATACTTGTGGAAAAAAGAACTCCCACTAATGTGTATAGTGTGTCGTGTAAATGCATATTGCTCTAGTATCATAAAGTAGTTAGGTAGGGGTTGGAATCCTGCACTTGATGAGTGTGTGTGTGACACAGCTGGTGACTGTGTTGTGGGTTTTGCTTTTACTACTGTATGACATATCACAATGACAACAGTATGTGCATTGCATGTCAGGTAGCTTTGTGGCAAATTCATATAAGTACATGTGACCTCAATTATTTCAGAGGTGGGAACCCTGAGTTTTCCATGAACACATCTGTTATCTTTGCCAGAGTGTGCTGCTGCTTTCCAGACCTTAGGTCACATCTGTATGCTTGTGACAATCCCAGCCACTGCAGTGATTCCTGGCCTAGGTCATCTGTGTCAGGCACACTCATTCCAGTTTCTATTGAATAGTGTGAGTGAGGGTTTATGCCTGAGGTATATTTCAAACCAGTTAAAATGCAGCAAAGTCTGTCAGTGATGGCTATTCATTATAGGTGTACAACAACTTTTGTGGATATGCAGGCAGACCCCTTATTGAGTTATGTGATTCACCAAGGGATTTCGAAATAGCTTTGGAAATGGGATTACCAAAGGAGAGATGATATAACACTTGGCTGTATGTACCCATCGGTACCTGTCAACATGTTGGGGGCTACTACCTATGTGGTACTGTGGGGATACTATGTTTTGTAAAGGTGGATGACCATGCTTTAGTTGGCTTATAGTTTTACAGTATGGGTTTGACAACAGGTATCTGTCTGTATGATACCCTTGTGGAGGATGTGTGTGTCATCTAGAGAATGCATTATAGGCCACAGTATGCATTCCCAGACGTGGACGGACATATCCATACTGTGTTTGCTTGTACCTAAGTGAGCTATATGGCAATCAGGAGTGGTCCCAGGAATGGGTGCAGGTGAACACCACTGGTTACTGGCATAGTATAGTTCCTGAATGGTACAAATGTTACCGTGTGTCCTACATCTGTCTGTCAGTTGTCAAGACATCATCTAACGATTGTTTATGGTCAGGCTGTAGAGATTATGTATACTACCAGAATGCAAACCAATGAAAGATAGTAACAGTATCACCCACAGCACAGTGTCAAACCGTGTCATACACACATGTGTACCCAAGTTCCAAAATGTGTGTAGTACAATGCATACTGGCCACCTATAGAAACTATGGAGTGTTAACACTCTGTAATACGGGACATGTCACCCTGCCCATGTGTCCACTATGCACGTACATGCAGACAGTGCACCTCCACCATGTTCACAAATGTACACCTGCAAACCTGTGCTACACACATCCCACACATACTGTCCACTCTCTAACACATGCTGCCAATACTACACATATCTGCTAAGTGGCACGTGGGTGGACAATACACTATTGGGATTAACACTGGTGTAAACAATGCTACATTGACAATCATAGCTTTAATGCATCATGGCTGCTCAGCTACACCTTCAAGGATAACATTACACTTTACTGCCGACAACATGCTAACATTGCTATACTGCCATAAAGTCACCCTGTACATCAGCACCATGTTAGCCTGTTCCTGCATCAATGTTACAGATGACAGGAGGTGGCACAGGTTTCATCATATGCACAGAGTGTGTTGGTTTGCCAGAGGCCTACATTGAGCCATACAATCGACGTGTGTGTGTGTGTGTGTGTGTGTGTGTGTGTGTGTGTGTGTGTGTGTGTGTGTGTGTGTGTGTCTGTGAGGGCCAAGAGTACTGGTATGGGACAATGCTGATATAATGTGTGCGGGTATGTGTTAGCCCTAGGTGTCTGGTTTATGTGTCTGTGTGTCTGCATGCACACAGTTCCACCATGTGGCTGCCATATACAGAGATTTGTGGGACAGCCACAGACTGTACCTGCCAGGATTTACAGATCACTGTCTCCGGCCACGGATACGGTACCTGTGCCTGGCAGGGGTGCTACTGACAGTATCAGATACTGAGCCAGACTGAGTACTATCCTCAGAGGTAGACATATGTACACTGGACCCAGGTCCCTGCTGGGACTGTCTAGAGCCATGTGGACATGGTATTCTAGGACGGTCTATGGACAGCCCACCCCCAACATTGCTGGGGCTGGTACTGGCACTACGGGAGTGGTTGTGATTTGAGGGACATCCGCGGCGACTTCCAGCTGATCAGTCAGAGGATACACACTTTCAATACCACATATCAGTGCTCAACCCACAACTGCCAGACAGTGCCTGACATGCTCTATATATTAAAACATTTTCTGCACAGCAACAAAGAGAAGCCACTATGTAAGACTATGCAACAGTACATGGAACAATGTATGCAACACAATGCACCACCTAGCCACAGGAGGTATATATCCAGCTAATGCATAACAAAATATGTAATCCATTGCAATGATTGTAAAGTCCAGTTACAGTATTACCAGTATACCACACTAGTTGTTGATGGAAAACCCCTGCCTACAATATGTGCACATTCGTGAATATAGGAGGCATACTGCTGTACTAAACTATACATGTTGCTAGATATCCACTTATATCCTGTAACACACATATGACCGAGGGCATGTTACAGGCATACCCACACACACATCAGACATACATACAGGACACAGAGGTATGGCAACCCAGATGAGCTTTACATGTGTACTATACAGTACTGTGTGTCAGTACTTACAAATCCTTATGCCTGAGGTATGTAATCTGTGAGGACTACAGGGAACACACAAAACAGTGTTTCCAAGCAATGTGGACATACACCATACTGTGCTGTTTAGGCCTACAGCTTTAGGTAGTACTACAGTTCATACAGGGGTTTGATTCACCAGCAGTACCAATCAATGAGCATACATGCAATGCTTTATCCTCCAATGGCACACCCCAGTTAACACAAAGGGACTATGTCAGACCATATGCCATACTGCTTTTTCTGGCTAGCAATAGCATACACATCTTTTGCTGGGATCAGAGCTAGGACACATAATACCATGACAGAAACAGTTTCCCACTAAGCTATCCCACATATACACAACTGTGACACATTCACCAACACATTCACCATCACACTCAGTCAACCTCACATAGCAATTATTGCAACAAGTACATGTGGGTGTGTATTGGTTCATAAGTAGGTTATAGGCTATTGGCCCTAGGGCCTATAGAAGCCTAGCCAGACGGTACCCTGGCTTTTGAAGCCCAAGTTATTTAGTTTAATGTGTCCCTGTCAAGCAGAGCCACAGAGGTGATTCCCGGGGTGTATTTCCTATCTCTCATCCAATCATCAAGACTATTCATGATGAGTGCTACTGAGGAGCTTTGTTTGCTATTGATAGGTAGTTTGCTCCAGAGTATGGGATGTCTCTGAGATAGGAATCTATCCCTCCAGCATGTTCTGTCTATTGAGGTGACATGGTTTAGGTCCCTAGAGCGTGTACCTTACAGGGATAGTGATCTGTTTATGTGGAGCATGTCCAACAGCTCTGGGTTTGACATAGCTTTGTATGTTAGGCAGAGGTCACCTCTGGGTTGCTGGTATGCGACACAGTCTAGCTGTGGTTTTTTGAGACGGTCTGCATAGGGCACCTGTTTGAGGACAGTATTACTCTTTGTGAGGTATGTCTGTGGCCTTTCCAGTTGTTGTAGATGTCTTGTGAGGTACATACCAGAAGGGGCATTGTACTCTATAATGGGTTTTGTGAGTGATGAGTAGAGGGGAACACTGACCTCTTTTTCCCTGGATGACACAGCTTTTGTGATGAGGTGTGCCATGTAGACAGATTACATGACTAGTGTGGCACTGTGATTATCAAGGGTGAGACTACTGTCCACCTGTGTCCCATGGTCTCTTATCACACTTTCGGTGTTAAGTTGACTACCACCTATGTGGTCATTCATGGGTACAGAGTTTTTAGCAAAAGGGATGCCAATGAATTTCAGACATTGAGCTTGAGGCCATGGCTTTGTCACCAGGTATCTGTCGCACTAAATATAACTCTGTCTCTCCCTCTCTCACTCTCTCTCTATATATATATGTATATATATATATATATATATATATATATATATATATATATATATATATATAGATATACACACACACACATACATATAAACACCCATTGGTGTACATATAGATATACATATGGGCACATATACAGTCCACCTTTCATGGTGGGCATATCAATTATGCGAAGTTTGTGAGGTATACAGTTATGTAATGATATTGCACAGTCTTGTGCGAAATCCATTGAAGGTGTTCTCAGCCCATGTGATTTTAGCTGGCCTCACTGGCTGCAACACTGCAAACCTAACAAATCACACTCACAGCGTTTAACCACCACATGTCCTATACCAGCAAACAGCCATTGTCCACACTACTGTACAGAACACAGATGACATGGTTCAGATGTTTGACATTTAATGCTGAGCTACATATATCACAGTTATGTCCCACTGCACACAGCTACACACTGATTTGTCCATGGCAATAGTTATGCAGGGCATCTGTGCATAGATATGTACTGCTGCCACATAGTGATGTTTCAAAGTATGTAGAGTAGTCTTCAAATACGTCTACTACATGCCAGTAAATACATATCTGTTACATACCTTTCCTTTGTATGTGTTCTTAGTTTTCAGTTTGCTGTATCTTTGGCTTTATTTTAATTTTTTTCCCACTGGTGTGGGTGGAGGTGTGTATCTCTCTCTGCCTGTCTCTGTCTCTGTCTCTCTCTCTCTCTCTCTCTCTCAGCATCTGCAATGGGATGATTGCATGTGTGGCCAGCAAGTACAGCCTGCTTTTATAGGTATCTGCACATGTGCATGTGATGGCCTCTGCACCAATTGGTGGCCACCATTTGGTAAATGCATGCAGCTTGCTGTGTGGTAATTGCAGTACTCACTGTCATAGCAACCCAATGCTATAAATTGCTATGTCAGGTAGGCGTAGCCCTTTCAACTTTCCAAAGTGGGGCCCATGCTTGTTTGCTGTGGACACTGTTGTGTAAGTCAGAAGGTTGGTATAGTTCTTATATCTGAAGCTAGGGGTGTAGCCAGTAATTTAAATGTTGTACTCAGACCTGAATGTTGCCACTTCCACTACACAGTTGTCAGTGTAGAGTTGTACTCACCCCTACAAATACTAACACAAGATACATGGGTGTATGTAGTTTCTTTTCTACTTATACAATTAACTGCCATAAAAAAGTAGTTATTGAGATGTATTCATTTGGCACATGAACTGTTTGTGAACTGCTATACTGTGAATATTAATTTACTCACTTTTGAACAGTTTGTGCTTTTTTAGTGTTGACATTAGCACAGGTTGCTCAAGAAAACTGGACAAATTTCAGTACTGAGTATGCCTACCTACATCCTTGGTAGACCCTGAACACACAGGTTATTGTACATTTGGGTAGGGGTGCAGAAGGACAGAGAGCATTATGTATTAGTGTGTAAACTTTATCTTGCTGGACTTAAAGGGTTGCTGTGTACCTGTTTGTTTACCAAGGCAAGTAGTCTGTCTGCGTAGCTCCCAACTGTGGACTTATCCAGATGGTAGCCAGAGGTTAGCCTGTTATTCTTTATCTGTGCTCCACACCGGTCTTTTCAACACTGGAACAATGGCATTGTCACAGTTGGTTGCTACCAGTACATGGCTACATCCGTTGGTATTTCAGTGTTGTACTCCTGCATAAGGGTATGCATCTGGAACTCCTTCCAAAGCTATTTGCACAGTGTATAATAGCAGAATAGCTGATATGCCTGTGTGTTTCTACCTCTGCCAGGCCTCTCAAACACTCAGGTACATATATGAACAGACTCAGAGAAAAGTAGGTAGAAGTGAGGTACACCTTTACAATATTAGAGACATTAAGTTGAGACTTTGAGTGAACCAGAGCATATGGATTAATACACATTTCCTGAAGTACAAGTGGTGTCTAACTCTTACTTATTGTCATTATTCATTAAGTGTAATTCACCACCTTTCTGCCTAATGTCAGTAGCTTTCAGAGGGATTCAGAGAGACACAGCTAAAACCTGTCTCAAAATCAGGGATATGCCTGAAAATTAGTCACAGTTGGGAAGTTTGGCCTCTGCCCTAATCAGATATGCTAGCATTTGTCCTGCTATGATACTGTGTGGGGGTTGTAAAGTGCTGCTGTAACATTATTTCCTGCTAGAATGGTTGGTTCTCTTTTCACAGTCATGTAATGCAATTCCACAAGAACTGCTGGCAAAGATCCACAGAACAGGATTTGTGTTATGGCATTCCCATTTGTCCTTTACATTCACTCATTCTGATGCATGAAATATTGATTTCAGCACCAACGTGTTGTATGTTTACCATGGCTCAGAGGTACTTCATGCAGTCTAGTGTGTACAAGGTCCGGGGTTCGAGACTGACAGAGGTATTTTATTTTGCTGCTGAGCAGAACAAGGTCCCTGACATACAGAGTGACTAAGGCACTTTTAAGCAGTTGTAAGCGGGTTTGCGCGGGTTTGCGTGATGCTTAGCTAAAAGCACACAAGCACACACTCGCGCAAACCCACTAACTACTGCTTAAAAGTGCTTACTCCCTCTAACCCCCGCGCTCATTTCTTTGAAAGAAAAGAAAATGGGGAGATAGGAAAGTGGTGAAAACAGGGTACAAAGAGGAGAAGACAGTAGGGAAAACAGCTTGGGATGTACAGGACGGGTGTAGGGAAGGCTCATAGCTGCCCATTTCTTTAACAGCAACAGCTGTGCATATGCAATAAATTTGGAGGGAAATATGAAACCTTCAACCCCTGTGAGAGGGGTGAGGACAACAAAGTATGTTGTACTGTCAATTAAATATCAGTTTATGTGTCCAGCGGACATGTATGCAAAATGGGCAGCTATGTATGGTGCGTATTTTTATTTTGGTAGCAAAATGCCCTTTTTTTCAGGTGACAGTGGAATGTGGGGTAGGGGAAGTAGGTATATTTGGGGAGGTAGGTTGGGGAGGTAAACAGACAAGACAAACAAGATGCATACAGGAGCGGAATATGACATGTGTGGTGGGTGAACACCACTGACAGGAAAGGATGTTTGGAAATCGCAAGCCCATGAGTCCACAGATGGCAACAGTGGAACTGAGATCCCCACCCATGGGCAGTCACCACTGCACCTTCACAGCCCAGAGGGTGGCTGTGCTGGGGTTGCATAGGAGGTGCAGGCTCACCCGAGTCGCGCCACTCATGCCTCAAGCTGGAGTAGGGGATCAGCAACAGAACGCTTGATCTCCCTACCCCCCATAGCCTGGACCATTCGGAGGGTGATAGGTGGCCCTCCTCCGCCCATGGCCCACGTTTGCATGGGGGGGATGAGCCCCATCCCCAGCAGCACTTCCACCTGAAGGTGGCACTGGGCCAATGGAGGAGGAGGTCCCAGGCTGGGCACCAGACCTGCTGGTGCCAGGTGCCATCGCCAGCTGAGGTGGGACAGGTGGGTCCGCTGGGACCGGCCTTCCCATATGTTCTATGTTTAGGAGGATTTAATGAAAATATGGGTTAGTAACAGTCAACCGCATTCCCAATTAGTTATAACAGTATGCAGAAGTGTTCCCATTAACCCAGCACACCAGAGTTCCAACAGTTGAACAGCAAGCATGACACATGCATATATGGGACAACAGTGGACATTACAACAGCATACAGGTATAATTGATGGCAACAGGCCACCAATATTGTGGTATTTGAACAGGGCACATGCTTTGAAATAAATGCAGATATTTATAAACCAATAGGGCATATGTCCCAACAAATGTTTTGAGATTAGACATACCCATTGAGGTGTGGAATTGCATTTTTTATGCACATACAGTAGGGTGGAAAATGATAGCTCCATTAACAACTTATATAGCCTTATAGTTTACACTACATTCCTATTGACTGCAGTTATATGTCCCCTACATGTATTATTACACTACACATTTCTCCTTAGATCATGAAATGGGTTTTGCTAGATCTTTATATACATGGTCTGTATCTGACATACAAACTGTCCGGGATGCAGATGTTACTGCTACATATTTTGTGAGTTGCTCAGACACACTACTGCTTAGATGGTACACTGACAGCTCTACTTTCATATACTTATCTAGATATGTGTAAGTGAAATTATCAGTTATATGTTAACAGCTCCCTACATTTCTGCCAGCACAATGACTTTTCTGGGGAACACAATACCAAGCTACTCATGTGCCAGATTAACCTGTACATGCTGGGCATGAACCAACAGATGAGGACTGTGGATATGCTTAAAAGCTACTGGCACTCCCTTCATCCACTTTATATGGGCCTACCCAACTGTGTGTTAACAACGCTTAATACAACACTACTATTTCTATAATGCAAGAATACAACAACATATCAAAGAAAATGACACAGACACACTCCAGGAATTATACCTTTATTAAAGACTTAAAACACTTTTCTAGAGGCTCTTTCATTTATTTTATATGACAGTACATGCAGAATAATTATTAGAGAATTATTATACCTTTATTTATTGTGTTTAAACACATTTTTCAGGCTCTCTCATTTATTTTACATAACAGTACATGCAGAATACTTACTAACTTGCCTGGTGGCACAGCCTTAGCAGCCTATATGCATAGGCTTGCTGATTCGCAGCACTGACACCTGCAGCTGTGAAGTAATTGAAGTGATATTGAGACATAGCTGTCCATAGTATACACTAGAATAGCAATTCTTACATGCTTAATTCCATGGCTACTTACTCAGTAGTGGGGCATTTGGCATCCCACAGGCCTCCTGGATCCACTGGTCCAGTTGATCTGCCTTGCGTCTTCTCAGGTCTGCATGGTGGTGTCTGACCTGCTCACCAGTCCGAGGGACACCTGCGGCACTGGTGAGTTCATGAGCAAGACCGTCCCAGGCTTCCGCTTTGTATTGGGTACCCTGGTACTGGCCCCACAGGAGTCTATCCTCATGATGGTGGACAAGGAGCCAAACCATAACTTTTGACTCCTCAATGCCCCAACGTTGTGCTTGAAAATGAGAGCCCTCTCCAGCACCGGCCATTGCTGTCTGCAGATGGTAGCTACAACCAGTTATGGATAGTATTCCCGCCTATGGAGCTTAAATATGCATCATTTCCCGCACTTATTTGTGATTGTTCAGTTTTGAAAAAATGCAGCTGAAGCTACACCTGCTTAGCAATGGGTAAACTTACATTGATATGTATGTGTATGTTGAAAGTGCATACTTATGTAAAGATGTCATGGCTTAGTGGTTCAGTACTGTGATTATGGTGCACAGTATCCCGGGTTCGGGTTCGAGGCCTTACTACTGGCCAGACCGGCTAGGAGGTGTGGCTATGTTTTACCAACTTTGCCTGACGTTGCTCTACGCTGCTCTAAGTTGCTCTACATTGCCCGATGTTGCTCTACGCTGCTCTACATTGCTCTACATTGCCCAATGTTGCTCTACGTTGTTCTATGTTACCCGATGCTGCGCTGGTTAGTGCAGTGTGCAGCTACGCGTGCACATATTCTGTTTGCGCTAGTAGGAGCGATGCGCAGCTCTGCAAAAGAGCTATTGTGCTAGTTAAAGCACTGCTAAGCTATGAGCAATTATACTGAAATGTGCTTAATACTGGTAAACTTTGCTTAGCAGTGCTTCACTTTGCTTAAGATCCATTACTTCTGCATTCATCAGTATGCATAACAATTTCGCTTTCTTATATATATATATATAAAATTTGTTTACTACTACATAGGCCATTTCAATGCTTTTTACTAAAATTTCATTGGTAAATGGAAGGAATTCTTTTCATATATGGATTTCCAATAGAAAATAAAAAGGGGAGAGGTGGGACTCGAACCGTGAATGCCTCTTCTTAGTATGAAGGTTCTACCACTACGCTATTGCAATTTTGTTTACTATGCATATACATTTCTTATTATCCTCTTCGATGTCTTACTGCTAACTGCAGCTAAGCAATGGGCATACACATGCAAACACACGCAAATACGGGCAGCTATATCAGGAATGATAAAAAAAAAAAATAAAAGTTTTATATTTTATTATTGTACTGGGGTTTAGAATGTGGAGGAGTGTAGTGTTGGGTATGTACACATTTGAGCGGACTCGCTCATGTCAGTTGACATTTCCCTATTGTGATACTTGCAGGGGCATGGATTGTTGGACTGCTCGGCAGTCCGACACGCCCCCTACACTCTTGCATGTTCAGTGTTAGCCTTGGAGTTGAGGCAGTGTGCCCTTATTAATATGCATGGCGTGCTGCCGTCTTATTCTTACACTGGCGTTTCCGTGTAAGCCTCCTCATGAATGAATTCATGAATTACATGAATAAATGTAATAAAAGCACATTGGGGGATGTCAGGGACAGTAAACAAATTTATAATGTGTAATGAATGATGAATCAATCCCAGTCTGTAAAATAAAAAATAAGAAATGCTAAGCATTGCACAGCTCTGCTAACCAGGTGTAAGCATTGTGCAAATATGACTGCTAAGCAATGAGTAGACTAGCTAAGTGAATTTGCCCATTGGTAAGCAGTGCTGAATCTGTCCCTTTAAGCACTGCCAAACTTAGCTAAGCAGGTTTACCCATAGCTTAGCTTAGCTCAGCATATTCAAAACCCTCCAGGCAGGAATAAAGCTCACAACTGGTTGCAGCTTCCCACTGTAGGCAGTATGGCAGGAGTTGGTGAGGGCATGAGCTTCTGTGTGCAGTGCTGGGGCATACAGGAGTCCAAGTCATGGTTGGACTCCTGGTACAAAACCATGATGAGAGACTGCTGCAGAGCCAGTACCAAGTCTCCCAACATAAAGCGGAAGCCTGAGACCATCTCGCCTGTGATCTCACCAGTACCACTGGTATCCCTTGGACTGATGAGCAAGTGTGGCACCACTATGCCGACTTGAAGCGGAGAAAGAGGGAGCTCTTGGATGAGTGGGTCCAAGAACCAAGGCAGAGGGGTGATGTCCCAGGAGTGTGTAAGTACTCATACCAATAACTGTTTACTAATGTCCAGCCTGTGTATATGATGAATAGGTATGCCTAGATATTTCTTTATTTCCCTTACAGCTGCAGCTGAGTGGGCTGTGAATCAGCAATCCCATGTGAGTAGGTTGCAAAGGCTGCGTCATGAGGCTGGTGAGTAACTATCCTGCTTGTAGTAGTCATAGCAAATAAATATAAAGTAGTAGAAAGTTACCTGGTAGTAAAAAAAACTGTGTATGGGTTGTACTGAATAAACCAGACAATATGACAGTAATAGTCCCATACAGGTCATATTTAAATAAAACTGTAACTGCCTGGCAATAAAGCTCTAAATCCTGGACTGGTTGTGTTTACTCTGGTATTGTATGGCATTTATTGTTGCATTCTCTGAATAGTAATGTTGTGTTAACCACTGTTACCAACACTGTGTTACATAAAAAAATGTCTAGGAATGTCTGTATAAGACTGTTGTAAGTACAAGATCAGATTGTACAACCAAGAGAGACTTAGACAGAAAACACTGAAGAGATAAACAACAATATTCAAATAGCATGCTCTCATAAAACTTAAATTGTTGTATTTTTAGCAGACATAGCCATGGTTAGAATCCTGGGAGTGGTAGTAAGCTGTATGCACAATCATACCTCTCAACTGTACAGATTTTTTTCAGAATGTCCAGATAATTGGCTCATATTTTCTGCCTGTTACTGTGTTACCCTAGCAAATCACTGGGACGATCTCAGAATTGTAGTCACTAAATAATGACATACATTTGATTTTCAGACCACATAACCTTCAGAAAATGTATATTAAAACAAATCCTGTCACTCTAGTAACTCTCCAAGTTTATGAGAGCAATATTCAAAATGTGTCCCAATTTGTACCCCCATGTTAAGCTTTGTCCAGAGTGTTTGCATTGAGATTGAGAGGTATGTGCATAATATTAACTGGAATCTGGGAATATGTGTAGAAACAGTCAGGCAGTGTTAACAAACATTCCCACCACAGGTCTTTCAGATAAGAAAACTGCAACTGCCTGGCAATAAAGATTTAAATTATGGACTGGTAGTGCTTACTCTGGTATTGTATATCCTTACATGTAGCATTCACTAACATCTGATATCAGAATAGTACTGTTGTGTCAACCACTGTTTTTCACACTGTGCTACATAAAAATATGTCTAGGAATGTTTGTATAAGACTGTTGTAATTACAAGGTCAGATTGTACAACCAAGAGAGACTTAGACCGAAAACACCAGAGGAATCAACAGCAATATACAAATGGCGCACTCTGATGAAAGATAAATTGTTGTACATTTAGCAGACATAGCCATGGTTCAACTCTTGGGAGTGGCAGTACGCTGTATGCATAATCATACCTCTCAACTATACATATTCTTTCAGAATGTCCAGATAATTGGCTCATGTTTTCTACCTGTTCCTCTGTCCCCCTGACAAATCAGTGGGGCTATCTCAGAACTGTAGTCACTAAATAATGACATATATTTGATTTTCAGACCTCAAAACCTTCAGAAAGTATTTATTTAAAGAAATCCTGTAACTCTAGAAACTCTTCAAGTTTATGAGAGCAATATTCAAAATATGTCCCTATTTGTATCCCCAGGTTGTCAAGCTTTGTCCAGAGTGTTTGCATTGAGATTGAGAGGTATGTGCATAATATTAACTTGGAATCTGGGAATATGTGTCGAAACAGTCAGGTAATGTTAACAAACATTCCCTCCACAGGTCTACTAGGTAAGAGATGTAGAATTTAGCTATAAGACAGTTGAAGTATATATTGTGTACAAATATACCACTCCCCAAACCAAAGCCATAGGGTATTGTAATAATACCTGTACGGTAATGATTAGAGCAATGATCATTAAAGTTGTGAGTATTGCAAGGATATATAAGTTGTTAATTGACATCTGTCTCTCCTGCCCACTATATCTGCAACAATAATGTAAACACACAAATCAATGGGTATGTTTACACCAAACCTACTGTTGGGACATATGTCCTATTGTTCAACAAATATTGAAATGTGTTTCTATTAATACAATAAAAAGAGAAAAAAGGGTGCTGCAAACAACCAAAACCAAATACTCAGCACTCTGATGGATATCCAAAATATGCACAAAGCAGGCAAATTCTTCCCGGCAAAATTTATTGCAACAATAAAGGCTCTCCAATATATCATTAATGATACAAGTTCCACAATATGTTTTCGTCTCTAACTTCTTCAGATGTAAAAATTCAACACACCAATCTTATTTTATACACACACCCATTTCAAAATCCACCAATAAAATCACACCACATTATTTAAAATTTTGTGCTCTAATGATGTTAAAATTTCCATTAATATAATATAAAAAAACAATGTTTAAAATTTATGAAATGTAAGCATATAAATCTATATATCTAAATGGAACAAAACTATACTTCATTTACCACATTATAAAACTCCCTCTTGTGGTGATATCAATAATTTATCTTTAAAAATTGTTTCCTTGTAACTAATATTGTATTTGCTAATAATAACATAAAATGCTATTATGTTATATAATAAAAAATGGAAAACCTATTGTTTCTAGGTTTTAAATGTTGGTTACAGCCTGTCTGCCCTTAATTTAAGAACCGGAGCTAGGGAAACAGCATAATTTAATCCAGGGAATCTACTGGCCTCTAAAACAATTTGCCAGTAGAGTTCCCTGTATTCGATTTTTGTTTCCCACATTCCGCCCCTCACATCTTTAGGGATTTCTTCTAGAACAAAAATCTTATAATTTTCCATGTCACATTATGTACTGTGTTTATATAGGGCATTATTAGTATTTTGTGTACATATAGCATTTAAATGTTTGTATATCCTTTTCTTTAATTTCCTCTCTGTTTTACCTATGTAAAATGCTTGACACAAACATAAAGCTAAATATATTACGCCCATACTTTCACAGTTACTATATCATTTCACTGTAATAATTTTGTTTCTAGAGGTTAAACTAATGGAGCCCTTATTATTTATATATATATATATATATATATATATATATATATATATATATATATATATATATATATATATATATATATATAGAGGGACACTGGGCACACCTGCCACATTTAAACATTCCCATTCTACACCTATTTGTAGCTCTTTTGTTCTGATGTTGACTTTCTAAAATAGTTTTTATATTAAACCCTCTCCTATAGACACATTTAAATGGTGTATCAAATTTCAGTTTTAAATCTGTCAGTTTACTAAACCTGACCCAATCCTGTTCAATAGTTTTACAAATGGTTTTAGAATCACCACTATAATCAGTAATGAATGCTGAACAGAATATGTCTTCAGCCTTTTCTAGTCTTCCATCATTAGATATAACTCCCAAGCTAATTTCTTTAACAACTAGAATGGGTGCAAATCTAGCCATCCTCTCCTGTTTAACTTCATTCATAATTTGTGTAATCAAGGGAACCGGATAACCTCGCTCAGTAAACATACTACATAAGTTGTTACATTCTTTCAGGAATTCATCCTCATTTGAGGTCATTCTGCTTACTCTTACATATTGGCCCTTGATTATACCTTTCTTCTGATGATAGGGGTGAGCACTAGCAAAATGTAGTATAGCATTAGAATAGTTTCTTTTCTAAACACTTTCGAATTGTACCTGTCATCCTTTTTAAATATAGTGACATCCAAATAATATCTCCCTGTTTTCTATACTGTATGTAAATCTCAAAAATTCAGTAGATTATGTTATGTATTGATAAAACTCCAGGAACATCTGAAATGTTCCTTTCCAAAAAATAACGATATCAACTAAAAAACGTTTGTATAACATCCAACATTCTCAGTATTTACTATTCAGAATGTATTTCTTTTCCCACATTAATAGCACCAAGTTAGCATAGATGGGGTGCACCTGGTGCCCATAGCCACTCCACTTATCTGCTGATAAAATTCTCCTTGGAAATAAATACAATTATTTTCTAGTACTAATTCCATACGTACAGAGCATATATGCATATCTTCGGCAATCAAATAGGCGTCTTCCCTCAAATATTCCTCCATCCACTCTATTCCAATGTTTTGGGGGATAGATCCAAACAAGTCTACTATATCAATAGCTACGAATATTGCATCCTCATTATATATTTCTTGGGTAATATTTCTCAAAAAATCCCAAGAATCTTTTAGTAGGGTGTCATTTTTCATAACTAAGTCTTTTAATTTTGTATCAAGATATCTAGCTAGAAAAACAGTGGCTGATCATTCAGCAGCCACTATAGGTCGGAGGGGTGGATCATGAATATCTTTATGACTTTTTGGTATTCTGAAAATTGACAGAACCTTTGGCTGAGGATTGTATAAAAATTCAAACAATTTTTGATCAATAAAACCTTCTAACATTAAATAATTTAAAGCCATATATATCTTCCAATAGGCTATATTAATATGATTGTAGGATACATCTCTGTATTTAGTGTCATCTTGTAAGTTTTCCATCATCTTAGCCTCATGCATAATGTTATTCTTGATAACTATTCCTTCTCCATTATCTGGTCTCATAACCCTCAATTGTTTGTTCTCTTTTAACTCATATAAAAGATCTTTCTCACTATGTGTTAAATTTTGGGGAAACCTGTTCTTACTTAGATTGTTGCATAATTCATGTTCAGTATTGATTTCCAGGTTTCTTAACTGTGGATGTAGGGGTGGATTAAAGACGCTTGCCCTTTGTAAACTCTTACTATTGTTTTTTTCCTATGTCTTTCCCTTCAAGTATCAATTGAAAATTTATTTTCCTTAAATACATTTTTAAATTTATCAGAGTCTTACTAATGTCGGATTTTTGGGTGGAACAAAATTCAGACCCTTAGATAGCAAAAGGAAATGATTTGTATTTATTTCAATTTCACTAAAATTTAAAATATTGAACCCTTGATAGGTGTATTAAAACCATCCTGTATTATATTTTCTTTTTCCACAGATAGATAATTCAAAATCTGTCTCTATTCCTCCCCCTCCTTTTGTTCCATTGGTAATTCACTGGTGACTGGTTCCGAATTCTTTCGAACCTCCAGAAGGGGGATACTCTAAAGGGTCTTGCAGAGAAGGCAGATTGTTCTGGATATTTCTCTCTTCTCTTTGAACCTCGTTGTTATAATGTGTTTGATCATCTCTAGCTCTTACTTGGGGGGTCAATATTTTTCTCTATTAAAATGATGGTTGACCTGCCTAGGTCGGGGATAATGTGTTTTATACAAATATTCCTGTCTATCCCTTTCAATTTTCTTTTTCTTTCTTATTACAATCTGTTGGCACTTAATATCTACTTGTTCCCTAACTGAAAAATATTTTTTTCTTATGTTCATCCACTGAGAACAATAAGTCTTGAATAATATTTTCATTAGTTTTTTCTATGTTTTCCATAAGTAGCACCATATTTCTTTCATTGTCTTTTATAATAGCCCTCATTAAATTCATGCCCCATTTATAAAACATGTCAACCAATTCATAGTGAAAATAAGAATCTTGTTCTACATTGTTTGGAAATTTCCATCCTCTTAATCCTTTTGGTACTATACCCATACCAATACACTCCTTAAGATATATATTGTCCAAATCTAAACTCCTGTATTTATACAGTAAATCATTTAACATATTAATATTATCATTGTAAGAACGTCCATGTGTTCTGTTGTCAACCTCTGCAGAACTAAAGTTAAATTTACATCCTAACCATGCATTTAAAAACATTTGGCTGTTTCTAATGTCAATGTTACAGTCACCTCTTTAGAGCAATGATCATTAAAGTTCTGAGTAATGCAAGGATATATAAGTCATTAAATGACACCTGTCTCTCCTCCCCATCATTTCTGCAATAATAATCTAAACACACAAATCAATGGGTATGTTTACACCAAACCTACTGTTGGAGCATATGTCCTATTGTTCAACAAATATTGAAATGTGTTTCTATTAATGTTCCATGTTGAAATGCTATCATTGGTGGCCTGTTACTATCAATGTAACCTGCATGCCATTGTAATGGCCACTGTGGTTCCATATATGCATGTGTTCTGTTTGCTATGCAACTGTTCCAAATCTGGTATTTTGGGTTATGGGAATATTTATGCATGCTGTTATAACTAATCCTGGATTGTGTTGACTATTACTAATCCACATATGTTTTAAAACTGCAACACCATAGCACATGTGGGAAGGCTGGTCCCAGTGTACCCACCTCTCCCACCTCATCTGGCCATGGCGCTGGGCTCCAGCACCTCTGGGACCCACCTCAGGACCTCCTTGTCCTCTGGTCCTGAACCGCCTCATGGCATCTGGACAAAGCCTGGTATATAGATGGAGGACAGAGGCTGAAACACAGGGTCATATTTGAAATATTGATGTTATACACTGTGAAAATTGCCGGTGTTACAGGATTGGTTGCAACATACCCTTACTCAGGAATATGAAGTCAGAAACACAAATGGATGTCACCATGCACTGATAGCAATCAACGGAGAGAATGTCACTGCTATGTCAGGGCCAAGACCTGTGTGTGGAGCAGACAAAACATAACAACCAATCCTCTGGCCATCATGTGGATAGACCCACAGTTGAGAGCTATGCAGATCGACTGCATTCCATGCAAAACTAGCATGTGCACACAAACCCTGTAAAACTAGCAGTATTCAATGCATATAACAGCAATACTCACACACTGTCCCTAGGTCTAGAACCTTATACAAACATGTAGTTGGCCTGTGTCCACAAGTCCTGTTGTAAGAGGTATTGCTACCTGCTGTCTGTAACACCACTGACCACACACAGGAAGGGTGACTTCCATACAGGACAGGTAAAGGGACAACGCCCACATGGTGTAGTCATTTATAGTAGTGGGTTGCTATGACATTGGCTATAGGAAGAACTGCACAGCTGCCTGCATGGAATTAGCAAGTGGGGAACACCATTTTTGCAGAGGCCATCACCTGATCATGAGCATCACCTACAAAAGCCATGTTGCAACCTATTCAAACCAGCTCAATCACTGTAATGGAGAGAGAGAGATAGAGAGAGAAATAGGAAAAGGAAAAACAAAAATAATACTAAAAACAAAAATAATACTAAAAAACAAACAAACAAGGAAGACATCAACTGGTACACAGAAGAGAGCATAATAATAAAAC
The DNA here is from genome assembly GCF_019279795.1 of Protopterus annectens. Lineage (NCBI taxonomy): Eukaryota > Metazoa > Chordata > Ceratodontiformes > Protopteridae > Protopterus > Protopterus annectens. Next base: position 1,340,871,814 of record NC_056735.1, on the reverse strand, counting down.
AGGTATGTAAAATATGTCATCATGTTATTGAATGTAGTACTTGGTCTGTAATAATGGGATAGATGATGTTGAAAGATTTATATGTGCCATCAAGACTTGCTGTAATGATGTCCTGCTGAACAACTGATATGGACATAGCATCTGGCCCTGTGGGTAGAGGGCCATACCTGTCAACTGTACCGATCTGCACAGAATGTTAAGATTTAAGCCATCATAGTGTTTGTTCTGTTCCTCTAAACATCTATATTAGTCTGGCAAATAGCTGAAGGAGGAAGTAATGAAGTCATTACAGACACATGGGTTTTAGACCCCACCACCTTCAGAACAGTCATGGTAATGTGAAATTTATCATGCACAAACTTCATAGGTTTGTAATAGGCATATCTGCAATCTGTCCCTATATATCTCCCTCAATGGTAGCCTATGTCCACATGTGATGCTCTGTTTTGTAGCAAGGCAGAACAGTTCAGCTGTGGAGGAAGGAGGTTCAGAGTGTGGATCTGATATCTGAATGCACTCCATATATCTATATATATATATATATATATATATGTATATATACACATACATATACATATATATATATATGTATATATACACATACATATATATATATATATATATATATATATATATATATATATATATATATATATATATATATATATATATATATATAGGTCTACTTTACAAGAGCGAAAACCCATATCACTGACTTTCAAAACCCCGAGCCCACAACACCGAACTGTTAGAAGCACGAACATCCACATAACCAACACTCACAAGAACGACTCTCACATGAATGACGCCCACATACCCGATAATCAAAAGTTAAATCTACTTAATCTATCAAAGCCCAGTGTAGCATATAAAAGAAAGGGTAGCATCATGATGTAATTGTACCTTGACCTGCAGCAGACATGGCTGATTCAGTTCAAGAGGTACCTGGAGTCATTAGGGAAACATGTAAAATACTGACGTCTCAAAAACATAAAGAAATACTCGTCATCGATGGCTATGTGTACCATATGGAATGGCATAGAGACACCCAAAGATACTGGGGCTGTAAGTATAAGTGCACCTAAAAGTGTAGGGGCTGTGCTGTTACCACCCTGCTTCCTACCGGTGGTAGGCTAGAGGAATCTGTGGCTCACAATCATCCTGGCAACCTGGGAGAGGTGGAAAAGTACAGTGTTTGCCATCAACTGAAAGTCAGAGCTGAATATAGCCATGACACCCAGTGCCTATTAGTTCAGGATGCCGTAGTTACCACATCACTAGACATGATCCATAGTCTGCCTAATAGGAAGACGATCCTACAACAAATAGGCCGAGTAAGACGGAAAATGTGTATGAATGACTGCAATGATGTAATCACACTACATAACATAGACTTTGATCTGTATCCCTTAAAGACAGGTTCTTTCATTAGCAAGTACATGAATGACCCTACAACAGACAACACAATGCTCCTGTTCACAGCTGTCAATAACCTATATGACTTTAACTGGGCTAGCATATGGTTACTAGATGGGACATTCTTTAGCAAAGGTGTTACATGCTGACAGTTGTATAGCCTACATGGGCTGGTGAAATATGGCACATACAGCAGGTCAGTACTACTTGTATACTGCCTTATGTCAAAAAATCCCTGAAAGCATACAATTGCATGTGGCACTGCTTATTTCCCTTATTAACAGAGCATGGCTTTGAAGTGGATGTGAAGTACGTTCTCTGTGATTTTGAATTGCCGTGGTTAAGAGCATTAAGCTCAATGTACCTGGTGCACAGTCCAAGGGATTCCTTTTCCATTTTGGGAAGAACCTTTAGAGAAAGGTACAAGGATTGGGACTGGCATCCCTGTACAATAGGAGTCCATCATTCTAATCATCTGTTAAGTGCCTAGCAGCCCTAGCCTACTTACAAGAAAGTGAAGTGCAAACCACATTTCAGGCACTGAAGGAAACATTCCCTGCAGAGGGAAAGGAGCTATTAAAGTACTTCTTGTATTGATAGATTTATGGCAAGTTAAGAAAGTTTAATACACAGACTTCTTCATCAGTGAGATTCCCACCACTATTCCCCATAGCATTCTGGAACGTGTGCAAGTTGAACCAGCTGTTCCTCCCTCACACACAGAACTCAGTGGAAGCCTGGCATAGGTGGTTGAAGTGTTTGTTAGGTACTTGAGGTACCAATTTGAATGTTCTCATGGCAGCATTGGTTAAGGAGCAGGACCGTGTTGATGAACTAAGAGCTATTGTGTAAACTGAAACATTTCCTCTGTGTAATTATCTTTTGGCTAGTGGGCGCTGGTTCTTTTGTGTTCTTGTAAAAAAAAAAAGAGAAGCCGTTCTGGTTTTTAAGCCCTAACTTTGATAGGGTTTCTGTCTTTACACACAGTGCAGACTGGAGAAGTTGTTGACCGCAACTGAGCTCAAAATATAAGTATCTTGATTTTTTTTTTGATTATTTTTCCAGATTACTGTTTTTAAAATTTAATATATATAAAGCACTTTGTCTATTCAGTATCTTCACAAATCCTTATCTGTTTAAAAACTTTCATTTGTCTCTCTAGTGCTTGCTGTCTGTAGGCTGTTGTGTACACTGAAACATTTCCTCTGTGTAATTATCTTTTGGCTAGTGGGAGCTGGTTCTTTTGTGTTCTTGTAAAAAAAAAAAAAAAAAGAAGCTGTTCTGGTTTTTAAGCCCTAACTTTGATAGGGTTTCTGTCTTTACACACAGTGCAGACTGGAGAAGTTGTTGACCGCAACTGAGCTCAAAATATAAGTATCTTGATTTTTTTTTTGATTATTTTTCCAGATTACTGTTTTTAAAATTTAAAAAGTGCTCAGGCAGAACCAAGGTTCAGATGAGATGAAACGCAATTTATTTGAAAGTAGATAAACCAACGTTTAAGCTCCTGTTAAACAGAAGCTTCTTCAGCATGCCAGAAACACAAGCTCACGTAATTTAAACCTAATCACTGACAAGTAATTAGTCTCAAACATTTGAAATTTAAAGTAGCAGTGCAACAAATTAAGTCAGTGAGCTTCATATTAAAACGTAAATACATAACAATATGCATACCAGTAATCACTCTTTTAAAAATAAATGCAATAAAATAAGTAGCAAAGAGACACTTCAAACTAACTAAATAAATAAAAGTAGTTTGCCATGTAAAATAAATTACTGTGTAAAAAATACATCACAATGTATTTAGAACTGCCTAGCCAACCTTGAAAGTATATGTGTTCACAGGTTTTACCCTTATATAAAAATTTTATAGGAAATGTTAAAATGATTTCTGGTTTAGTTACTAAACTTACAATAGGAGCTAAGTAGCACCGAATCAATATAAAGATAGTGCTTAAGCCTTACACTAATAAGGAACCCCATTAACAAAGAGGACCCTAATGAATAGGAAAATAGAATGCAGGATACAAAAATGTATTATCACATACACTATAGGGGTAAAAGGGACTAATTACCAACAACCCTCACCTTAAATAGCTCCTATACTTTAAAATGGAAGCTATATTACAATTATCATTGAGACCCGGATAGGAAAAAGCGTCTAGTTGTAATTGCCACTCTAACTCACGGGTCTCTAATAATAATGACTGAGGGCCCCCCCTTTTGTCACACAATACATGGTCAATCCCCATGAATTTAAAACTGTGACCACAGTTGTTCAGTATGTGTTTGGAGAAGGCATTATCACTCCTCTGGTTCCTAATAGCATATGAATGTTGGTAAATACGGTCCCTATACTTTCAAGGTTGGCTAGGCAGTTCTAAATACATTGTGATGTATTTTTTACACAGTAATTTATTTTACATGGCAAACTACTTTTATTTATTTAGTTAGTTTGAAGTGTCTCTTTGCTACTTATTTTATTGCATTTATTTTTAAAAGAGTGATTACTGGTATGCATATTGTTATGTATTTACGTTTTAATATGAAGCTCACTGACTTAATTTGTTGCACTGCTACTTTAAATTTCAAATGTTTGAGACTAATTACTTGTCAGTGATTAGGTTTAAATTACGTGAGCTTGTGTTTCTGGCATGCTGAAGAAGCTTCTGTTTAACAGGAGCGAAAACGTTGGTTTATCTACTTTCAAATAAATTGCGTTTCATCTCATCTGAACCTTGGTTCTGCCTGAGCACTTTTTGGATTTTTTGGTTTTGGTGTTCTTTCAAGTGTTTTTAAAATTTAATATATATAAAGCACTTTGTCTATTCAGTATCTTCACAAATCCTTATCTGTTTAAAAACTTTCATTTGTCTCTCTAGTGCTTGCTGTCTGAAGGCTATTTTGTTCCACCCTCCCTCCCTCCCTGTTGGTGTCTTGCTCTTATACTTGGTGGCTTTGCAGTTGCCCGCCCCTACTGTGACACACCTCTTAGTCTAGTGTCATTAGCTCATTCTGCCTAATACAGAGAGAACATTTGATAAGGCCTTCTGTTCCTCCCTTTTCCCTTTCAAAAAGTAAAACAAAACTTTTTTTTTTTTCTCTTTCGCCTGAACCTTCTTGTGTTCTGACTGTCCTTCTCAAACATTCTGGAAATATACAGTATATTTCAGAGCATTTGTTATAAAAGTATTTTCTATAACTGATTTAAGTATTTTTTCTGGCTTTTTGATTATTTACTGCTTAGCGACTGCATTTTCGCCTGTTTATACAGCTCTGCATTCTATTTAAACTGTTTTTGTGTTGATTAACTGTTTTGCACTTTTAAAAAGTTATTTGTTGCTTAATTTTACCTGTAGGCTAACAAACTCAAGTGTGCTAGCCGTTTAAAAGCATTTATAGCATTTACTGTCTGTTTTTCCTCTGTTTTCTGCAAAAAAGACAAAAACAAAAAAACAAAAAATCTTGTTTTCCCGCCTTACTGAACTAGAATAGTCCAGTCTTCAGAGTTTGCTGATCTCTGGGCTTTGTCTTTGTTCCTGTGCTATTCCATATCCTTATTTGGATAAAAGGAAGCTTCTTTGTTCACCAGTGGGAGTGGGGAGCACTGAGCAGCCTATTTGTCCCTAGAGGAGTGGTACCAGCCAGAAACTTGTAGTCTATTGGCCATTTTGGGTCAATTCCTAGCTCTTTTCAACCCCCTGCTATAAAGCCCACTTTAGCGTGCTTTTTCGCTTGTATTCAACTCAGCACAGCTCCTCGTGGTGTCCTGCAGAGTTCTACAAGCAGCAGAGAGCAAAAGAGTGACTTTTTCCTGATTTAAGTATTTTTTTTCTGGCTTTTTGATTATTTACTGCTTAGCGACTGCATTTTTGCCTGTTTATACAGCTCTGCATTCTATTTAAACTGTTTTTGTGTTGATTAACTATTTTGCACTTTTAAAAAGTTATTTGTTGCTTAATTTTACCTGTAGGCTAACACACTCAAGTGCGCTAGCCGTTTAAAAGCATTTACTGTCTGTTTTTCCTCTGTTTTCTGCAAAAAAAAAAAAAAAAAAAAAATCTTGTTTTCTCGCCTTACTGAACTAGAATAGTCCAGTCTTCAGAGTTTGCTGATCTCTGGGCTTTGTCTTGGTTCCTGTGCTATTCCATATCCTTATTTGGATAAAAGGAAGCGTCTTTGTTCACCAGTGGGAGTGGGGAGCACTGTGCAGCCTATTTGTCCCTAGAGGAGTGGTTCCAGCCAGAAACTTGTAGTCTATTGGCCATTTTGGGTCAATTCCTAGCTCTTTTCAGCCCCCTGTAATAAAGCCCACTTTAGCGCGCTTTTTCACTTGTATTCAACTCAGCACCGCTGCTCGTGGTGTCCTGCAGAGTTCTACAAGCAGCAGAGAGCAAAAGAGTGACTTTTTCATGATTTAAGTATTTTTTTCTGGCTTTTTGATTATTTACTGCTTAGCGACTGCATTTTCACCTGTTTATACAGCTCTGCATTCTGTTTAAACTGTTTTGTGTTGATTAACTGTCTTGCACCTTTAAAAAAGTTATTTGTTGCTTAATTTTACCTGTAGGCTAACACACTCAAGTGCGCTAGCCGTTTAAAAGCATTTATAGCATTTACTGTCTATTTTTCCCGTTTTCTGCAAAAAAATATCTTGTTTTCCTGCCTTACTGAACTAGAATAGTCCAGTCTTCAGAGTTTGCTGATCTCTGGGCTTTGGCTTGGTTCCTGTGCTATTCTGTATCCTTATTTGGATAAAGGGAAGCTTCTTTGTTCACCAGTGGGAGTGGGGAGCACTGAGCAGCCTATTTGTCCCTAGAGCAGTGGTTCCAGCCAGAAACTTGTAGTCTATTGGCCATTTTGGGTCAATTCCTAGCTCTTTTCAACCCCTGCTATAAAGCCCGCTTTAGCACGCTTTGCGTGATTTAGCGTGGAGTTGCCCATAGAGCACCATCGGGCAGCGCCGGTTAAACAAGGTTAAACTATTTCTGGCTCCGTAAAGTCTGCTCTTCAATTTTTCTCTTAGAACTTCTCTACTTGCAATCTAAACAGTCTATTCTCTATCTCAAAAGCTCAGCACTTGCTCCTAAAGCATTTTTATATAGGTAAAGTACTTATATACTAAACAAAGTACTACATTAGCCTAGAATCCCCTTGAGTACCCATTTCCCTATAGGTCCCTTCTGACTCAGTTACACAGCAAACTTTTTCACTTTTTCTAGCATGTCGAAGGGTCAGTTGCTAGCGTCCTCTCCTGTTCAGCTGGTGAATCTGGGCATCTTGAGGCAATGTTACAATTGCCTCATGTACACAGACAACCCACTCCTTCTCCCACAAAACACAAATACATGTGAGAGATGCAACTATATAGCCAAACTGGAGGCTGAGCTCTCTCAACTCAGGACTGGCAAGACCAGACAGGAGGAGAAGAAACCACGCACACCACAAACCCAGTTTCACATAGAACTATCACAGCTGCAAAACAAACACATAAACACACAAAGACATACTCGGAGGCACTGATCAAAAATCTACCAAAACTACAGAGGCCTCCAAAGCAGACACCCAAGCAACTGCCACCTCAAGACATAAGACATGCAACACATAGTTCTCAAAGTCAGTGTGCTAAACAGTCACAGCCCTTAAGGCCAAACACAATGCCAGACACACTTGTTATAGGTGACTCCATAGTCAGACACACTGACGTCCCACTCACCAGACTGAACAAGGAAGAGATCACAGTAAGCTGCCTGTCGGGCGCTAGAATCCGCCACATAACACAAGCACTCAGGTCACTCCACAGCAAGTACAAGTATGACTCAGTCATGTCCATGCCGGTGTGAACGACCTGAGACGTACCTCCCTGGACTACATGAAAAGAGACATAGAGGAGCTCTCAGATTATGTAGCCCAGGCCGGTATGACCCTGACCCTGAGCAGTATCCTACCCTCACCAAGAATGATGCCACAATACAGAGACAAAATGATCAGCTTTAATAATTGGCTTAATTACTGGTGTCATTCTAAGGGGATCCAATGTCTGTCTGCCTGGGATGACATGCTTGACAAGCCACGCTGCTTCGCAAGGGATGGCTTGCACCTGTCACCCATGGGCTTCCGGATATTGGCAAAGGCTCTTGCCACCCCCATAGTGCCTTTTTTAGGCAAGGCTCAAATGATAAACATACCGCCCTAGAAAACAAAAATGGAAAAAAACTAAGGGTAATACTGCTCAATGCCAAAAGTCTAAACCTCAAGATGCACGCCCTCGAAGCCCTCCTCAGTATGGAGAACATCGATGTCTGTGCTGTGACTGAAACCTGGTTCAAGGCTCCTGAGAGTACCCCAGCACTATCAGGTTATACCTCAAATCATGCGTTCTGGCACCAAAATCCGGACCGAACCACAAAAGGAGGGAGAGTATCCATATTCATAAAGGATACCCACACCTCCAGGTTAGTGGCAATGCACGAAGCATCGGAGACCATCCAGGTGCAATTAACCATAGGTAAAACTGCCCTACAGTTTGTAGCATGCTACAGACCACCCTCTCAAACTCAGGAAACCCACACAGCCTTCCTGAAGACACTGAAGAGTATGAATGTCTCTCCAAACACCATCATATTGGGTGACTTCAACTACCCAAACATAGACTGGGAACATTACTCAAGCCCCAACACCCTAGCCCAAAGGTTCCTGGAGTTCATAAACTCAAATGCTATGGAACAACTAGTCACCATTCCCACAAGAGGAGAAAATATACTAGACCTGATCATCATAAACATGGGGACAAAATGCTCCACACCGGAAGTATATCCCTCATTGTTGAGATCAGACCATAAATTAATCTCACTGGAGATCCACATCCCGCCCCCAACCCCAGCAAAAAAGACCACAGTGAAGAACTTCTCACAACCAAACTTCACACTTCTTAAGACTGGAGTGGTATCCTTCAAGGCCCCCGAGCCAGTGGAAACCACAACCCACGCTGCTGAAACCCTTACAAATGCCTTCTACAAGCACCTCCAGGAATGTATGGATCAAGCAATCCCTAATAAAATCAAGACCCTTTCCACCAAAGGCAGGCGCCCGGCCTGGTGGACCCCAGCCATAAACAAACTCTACAACAAGAGGAGAAAGCTACAACATGACAGAGCAAAATCCCTAAAAGGGAAGGCATCTCTGATCAATACTAGTAAAAAACTACGATCAGTCATAAAATCATCCAAGGCCAACTTTGTGAGAAAAATCGCTAAAGACACAAAAGACAATCACAAGGCCTTCTTTAGCTATGTTAGAAACCTGGGTGGAAACTCCCAGATATGCTCAGAATTAGTCCAAAATGATACAAAAATCACTGAACCCACAGACATTGCCAATATACTGGCAGACAGGTTCAGTGCAAATTTCTCCCCTCCCTCCCCCCCAAAAGGAGAAATATCTATCCCACCAGAGTCTAGCCTCCCAAACATCTCAGATGCCCAGGTGAGAGCTGCTCTCTAAAGCAAAAAACACAGCATCAATGGGACCGGACGGTGTCCCCGGCTGTGTGCTACACGAACTCAATGAGGAACTACACCCACACATAAGGCTGCTGTTTAATCTTAGCTTTACTACAGGATACGTACCCAAAGAATGGCGTACGGCAACTGTGGTCCCTCTCCACAAAGGCGGTGCTTCTACGGACCCTGGAAATTACCGCCCCATAAGCTTGACGAGCCTTGTCTGTAAGGCTATGGAGAGGATCATAATGGAACTCATAAATAAAGACATTGGGGACCTACAGACACTGGATCCTACCCAATTTGGCTTTGTCAAGGGCAGATCCTGCCTCTTGAACTTGGTTGACTTTTTCAAAACAGTCACTAAGGCCATTGATGAGGGTAAGGCAGTTCACACAGCCTACCTTGACCTAGCAAAAGCGTTCGACACAATACCCCACTCGGGCATCATAGAAAAGCTCACCAGCTTAGATGTAAACCCATATGTCACAAGATGGGTTGCAAACTGGCTCAAGGACAGAACCCACAGGGTTAGAGTTGCTGGTGCCATGTCAGACTCTAAGCCGGTCACAAGCGGTGTCCCACAGGGCTCAGTCCTGGGCCCCCTGTTGTTCGGAATTAATTTTTCTGAAGTGCAGGCAAACATAGGGGGATTGTGGCTGACAAAATTTGCAGATGACTGCAAACTGGGCACCATAATTGACACTCCATCAGACACAGACATCCTCCAGAGAGGTCTCATAAAAATGGATAACTGGTGCCAGAGCCATGGCCTTAAGCTAAATGCCAAAAAATGTATAGTCATACCCTTTGGGAAAAACAAGGTAACCCCTAATTACCACATAGGTGGTAATCCATTAAACATGGAAGAAGTTATCAGGGACCTGGGGACCCAAGTTGACAGTAACCTCTCTTTTGACACTCACATTGCCAAAGTGGTTAGGAAGACCTTCTACATTGCCCACCTGATCATGAAGGGATTCACATCCAGATCAGGAGAGGTCATTGTACCCCTGTACTCTTCACTTATCAGACCAATGATTGAGTACAATGCCCCATTCAGAATGTACCTTTCTCGACACCTGCAGCAGCTGGAAAGACCCCAAAAGTTCCTCACCAAAAGGATAAAGGGTCTCAAACATATGTCATACGCTGCCCGACTGAAGAAACTCCAGCTCTATTCAGTCGCATACCGTCTGCTCAGAGGTGATCTGTGCCTGACATACAAGGCCATGTCCAACCCGGAATTAATGGACATGCTCCACCTCAAAAAATCCAAATCCACCAGAGCCAGGAGAGCAAGAGACTTAAACCTCAACACGGATATAAATAGGACATGCTGGAGGGACAGATTCATTACCCAGAGACTCCCTACACTATGGAACAGAATCCCAGTCCATGTGAGGCAGAGCCCCTCACTGACTCTGTTCAAGAGAAATCTTGACAAGTGGATGGGAGATCGTAGGTTTACCCCGGGAATCATCTCTGTGTCACTGCTGGACAGAGGCACAGCAAACTAATGGGTATAGTATTCTCACCCTAAGGGGTGGTGAAAGCCACACACACTCTGGCTAGGCTTATAAATGCCCTAGGGCAGATAGCCTAGTATGAACCTATGAACCTATGAACCTATAAGAGTTAGGATGTCAGTTGGTTGTCCACCCTCTCCAAAGAAAAGGAAGTTAATTATGTGACACGAGCAGTTCCAGAGACTGCTGGGTAATAAGGAGTCCTACTTGGCAACTGATTTTGTAATATCTGTAGCAAAGCTACTGAAGATGTAGCACTTATGGAATACCTGGACCAGCCAGTGCTAGTCTTGTGTGTTAGGCAATTGTTGGTGAGTGGGAGCAACAGTGGGTATTACAGAAATGTGTCTCTTTGTGTGGACTATTGTGTGATATGTACCATATATAGGGAGCACGTCTCATATAGGTGGTGAAGGGTATATAGTGAATGTAAGTAGTGTGTTACGTGGGTATGTCTACGTGCAATGGTGATGGTTTCCAGCTGTATATGCATAGGCCTGCAGAGATGTCAGCTACTTTATATACCACTTTGTGCTCAAAGTGGAAAGCTGGGTGTAGGATGCCTGTAGACTGGTTATGCCAGTTCTTCTGTTGGACCATCAGGAAGTCCCACCATGGAGGTTGTTATTCTTGCTGTTCTGTATGCTATAACAAAAAACAGCAAAGGCCACAACACAGCAATTTTCAAAAAACACCAAATGAAGAAACAGTCAAAAGGTGAGATGAAAGAGAAAATTCCTTTAATCCAGAATGTGTTCACTTGGTTATTTATTCCACTGAAGGTGAATTGCCGAGGTACCAGGACGGATGTATTAAATGGATTAAAGGAATTTTCTCTTTCATCTCACCTTTTGACTGTTTTTTCATTTGGTGTTCTGTATGCTACCCTGCTAGTGAGTACCGTACGCATTGCCATAGACACCATTACAGTGCCGTGTGTGCTTATTTGTAAATGGATACCTCTGATAGACTAGAGTACATTTGTCTGTAATGTTCTAATCTGCAAATACAGTTAAGGAACATTATTTTCTTTGCAGCGCTGCTGCTTGTCTGCAGCTGTGAGGAAAGTGATGTGTGTTTACATTATCTGCACTTTCCATGCAGGATCATCGTAGTTGTACAGGACCATTGTACCATATTACTGGCCAGACTTGATACAACTGAGTGCAAAGATGTTGAGAAGGTGTGTAACAGTCGTGGGAACAGGTTTTGTGCACATGTGGAAGATGTTGTGGTCTGCACTCCATTTGGAGTTGATGTTGTGGATGTCGGTGTTATTACAGTCAGTTATGTGGATGTTCGTGCTTCTGACATTTCGGTGTTGTAGGCTCGGGGTTTTGAAAGTCAGTGATATGGGTTTTTGCTCTTGTAAAGTAGACACACACACACACATATATATATATATCCCTACTGTTGAATGATGTTGCTGCATGATATGTTTGAGAAAACATCATGCATGTCTACAGGTCAGATGGCTTGGTGGTACATTGCTGTGGCTATGGTGTGCAGGGTCCTAGGTTTGACATCTGCAAGGGCTGATTATGTTTTTTGCTGGACAGAGCAAGGGCTGTTGAATACAGTATGATTAAGGCACTTTTAAGCAGTTGTAAGTGGGTGAAAAATGGACAGTTATGTATGATGCAAAATTCTTTTTGGGAACAGATTGCCCTTTTTTTAAGGTGAGAGTGGGATGTTGGGGAAGGATAGTAGGTATATTTGGGGAGGTAGGTTGGGTCAAAAGACAGACAAGACAGACAAGACAACATACAGGGGTGGTATATGACATATGTGGGGGGTAAACACCTAGGATAGAGAGGGGTGTTTGGAAATTGAAAGCCCATGAGCCCCCAAATGGAAACAGAGGGACTGAGGTCCCCACCCATGGACAGTCACCACTCCACCTTCACGGCCCTGAAGGTGGCTATGCTGGGGGATGAGCTGTAGGGCAAGCTGATGCTCTAATTGTGCCATGAGGCCCTCAAGCTGGCATAGCAGATCTCCCAATTATCGGCAGAGCTCTCTATGCACCAGACCCTGGACCTGATTTCAGGTGACAGGATCCTGTTCACGCCTGCTCCCGGGGGGACAAGCCCCATCCCCTGATGCAGCTCCATCTGAAGGTAGTGCAGAACCAGCAGATGAGGAGGTCCTGGGCTGGGTCAGAGATATGATGGGGCCCAGTGCCATGGCAACATGAGGAGGGAGAGGTGGGTCCACTGGGAACAGCCTTCCCAAACATGCTATGATGTTGCAGTTTTAGAACATATGTGGGTAAGTAATAGTCAACACAATCCAGGATTAGTTATAACAGCATTCATAGATATTCCTATTAACCCAAAACACCAGATTTGGAACAGTTGCTTAGCAAACAGAACACATGCATATATGGAACCACAGTGGACATTACAATGGCATGCAGGTTACATTGATAGTAACAGGCCACCAATGATAGTGTTTCAACATGGAACATAAATAGAAACACATTTCAGTATTTGTTGAACAATAGGATATATGTCCCAACAGTACGTTTGGTGTAAACATACCCATTGATTTGTGTGTTTAGATTATAATTGCACATATGGTGAGGAGGGGGAGAGATTTCAATTAACAACTTTTATATCCTTGCAGTATGAGGTCCTTTTTTCCTATGTATGTCTTCCATGTACAATGTCCTGTGAATGGCTCCCTGCATATACATCCCAGGAAAATGATGTCATTATAAACTTGGTCGTACTACATCATGGAACCTTATTTGGACACAGGGCCTATGATCTGCAGGAGAGGACCACCCTGTGGAATGAGCTCATCCACAGGGTAAATTATGTCAGCCTGCATAACTGCAGTTATGAGCAGGTGCAACATCGTTGTACCGATCTGATCTGCCATGCTCATCAGCATGCTGCTGCAGTTAGGAGGGACCAGCTAGCCACCGGTGGTGGTTATGCCATCCAGCCCCCATTGACACATACTGAGGAGCTCATCGCCAGCCTTGGGGCACCTGCCAGCCAGCCAAGGGTGGAACCTGAAGACAGCATTGCGTTGGTGGGTGCCACCCACACAATGTCCATTGAGCATGCAGATAAGGCCCCAGGGCACATTAGTAGACCACTGTTGCTTATCCATCTTCATCTGTAAAGTATCTTCACGCATATGTCAGATAACATAGTCTGTTGCTGCAGTGTACTAATGATCAGATGTGCATAATCTCTAGTATTGTGGTTTTGTACTGCTGTACTGAAATGCTGCGTCCACCCTGTATCAATGCCACAGGTGTGGCTACTGACATTATATCTCTCACACAATTATGTAGGTCCCTCTGGTATACAACTGGGGCAGCAGCCTGTAGCTGGTGAGTATGGAGTTGTTTTGTTCAGGTTTGCCAATACACTGGCCATGTTATGGCCATGGTATTTGCCATGCACACATTTAACACACCTACCCATAATGCATGCTGTACATGTTTACTTATTGTTGCTGTTAACTGCACTGCATCACATCACAGTGGTCACCATGGTGGCATATCTGAAGGGTATGTAAGAGTCCTGCAGTATACCTAACAACCTGTGCAAGATGTGTGGACAGAGATGAATGTAATGGTGGGACAAATGGCCTACAGTAGGGACATGACTGAAACATTACCCTTATACAGTGGCTACAACAGTGTATACATCTCTATTACAATGGCAACTGTTCCTGATCTAAACAACGGCAAATCACAATACTACATTCCACACATTTTACAACCTGTAATGTCATCCTAACATGAGCAATGAATGTGTAATATGGAATCCTATGTTAGGACAACAAATATGGGGAATACATACCTTAACAAATACTGGAAGCATATGTGTGCACACACTCCAAATAACATATTGTGAAAGCAGCTTTTGAGGTACTGACAGCATGCACTCTTCTTGAGTACACATCTTCCATCAAGTACAGGGCCCTCAGTATCACACCAAGTAATGGTCTGCTGTCCAAGAAGTATGTGCATGACATTTGCCAACTCACCTGCAACAGAGGCAGCCATGGCTTGCACACATCTTACAAACCATGGAATGGATCCCATATCTGAAAGGTAGCACTCAGGAGTGGGAGAAATAGCCTTACCTCACCATTGCATATACCATGGCAAACAGTGCAGACAGCCATGTATGTGTGTAAGAAGTATGGGACAACATTAATGTAGAAAATAAACAGATGCCCATCCAAGACAGATGACAACACATGTTGCAAACTGGTCATGGAGGCTGCCCAGAAACATGCAGCAACACTGAAAGACTTGCAGTAATGTCTAGCAACTACTGCCTGCACAGTACCTGTGTCAACAATTGCCTATAATCTGCATAAGTGTGGCCTATGGGTTAGGGTAATCAGATGGAAGAGTTGTTCAACAGGAACCATCATCCAGGTCTCTCCACAGGTAGCATATGCATAACATCAAGTCTCCCAAAGGCATGTGTTGCAATGTGTAATGTTGTACTGAGACCAAGGCTGAACCCTACAGACAGTATTAATAAAAATACATGTAGTGCACAGGCAACACCTCACTCCACCTCAGGCCCTCCATCCCCATTTTTGCCTTGCTAGTGCCAGTGTACACCTTTAGGTTTGCTGTTCATTAGCAAGAACTAGGCCAGTAACATGGTTTTCTAAATTTGGAACACTGCAAAATGACACACATGTGTGGCCTATAGTTGTCAAGCATCTGCAATAAGGCTGAGGATGGGGAGGGGTGTCATCCTGCAACACAACAGTGAATTGAAGCATGCATCCAAAGCTCGCTAAGAATGGCTGTATCTGAACACAATCAAGGACATGAACTGTGCCAGGCATAACCCTGACTCCACAGCAATAGTGAAGGCACTGTGTGACATCCAAGTGCTGTGCTCATGAGCTGACCTTGCAATCCGGCAGAGTTGGGGGACATTTGTAGGGTGGAGTGACCAAATAATGACAAGTGAAGATGTGCCATGCGAGTATACCCCTTCAGGAATAGTGACTGCTGTAGTTCATTTAACAGGTGCTGCAACAAACTATTGTGTTAAGGGTGTGCACACTTATGCAACCCACATATTGTATGCATCTCAGCAGCTGCATAACTAACACATTTGTTTGATACTGCATTTGATTACACAGGTCATATGTCACATATCAGGTGTGTGCAGTGTTAACATATGCAGTATTGTGACCCCATTGCATATCATGGAAAAGGCTGGCATGTCAAAAAAGGGTGTGTAAGCTTTAAAGGTTGTCAGTGTATTTGGAATTTATTGCTTATACATGCACTGCTGATGATGAGATCTGCAAATCAGAGGTCAGGCATTAACTATTGACATCTATCCTCATATCATCCCAGGTATGTGTTAGACAAATGCACAGGGGCTGTGAGCAACAGAGCAAACATAACTGCCACACATTCAGCAGTGATGTGTACAGTCATGAGGTATGGTGAATAGTACATGCCAAGGTGCTGTACAGGTGCACAGCAATACTGTGTACATGGGCGCAGTGTGTTCCAGGGGAAGGGGCATCACCTACTAACACAATTCATGCATCACAGAGATGTATAATGTTGGTAAAAGGATTGAGTATAGCTGCAGTGCATGCTTTTGAGAGCCATATGTCATGGATGTTGACTGTTGGGTAATGAGAGGTCTGTGTAATATCTTTGTGCCTCCTCACCAGTGAGTATGTGTGTGTGTGTGTGTGTGTGTGTGTGTGTGTGTGTGTGTGTGTGTGTGTGTTATTCATGGACATTTGGTGTGTGCCACACAGTACACTTACAAATGTCCACTGTAGAAGAGCTGCTGACATTAGCCACCATGCACTCACCTGTATACACCCCTCAGACCTATCAGCTATGTGGGACATGCAGCATCTGTTATACAGAGCTGTTTCCTGTGTTCAGCTGTACCCGGGATATGACACAGTCAATGTGTCACCACAGTGCTACACCCCTTGTAGGACAGGACAGCAGACCAACATCCTGCTGACACATAGACACCTAGAACACAAACAGACTACATTATGGAGACCATAATCAGTCAGTGTTAATAGCAGCTATAATGCATCATGGCTGGATAGCTACACACCCTGATGTGTAAGCATTAATCATTCCAGAAAACATGTTAAACTAGATTATATTGCTAAACTTTAGGGCATTCACCCTGTGCATCAGAACCATATCAGCATGTCCCTGCATCAATGGTATGGATGACAGGGATGTGGCACAGGTATCACCATATGCACAAGGTGTGTTGCGGGTTTGCCAGAGGCCTAGGCTGAGATGTCTTTTTGACATAATATGTGTGGGTTAGGTGGTTCTTTATTAAATGTACTGTGCAGATGTGGTGTGTGTAGGTATGGAGGTGCCCTAGCTGTGTTGGTGAAGAGTGTGTGTGCATATATGCACCCATGTCTGCCATGTGGCTGCCCTATACAGGGGTTTGTTGGATAGCTGCAGACCATACAAGGCAGGGTGTAAAGTTCACTGTCTCTAGCCACAGACATGGGGACTGTGCCTGCCAGGAGTTTCAGAGACACTACCAGGCAGAAGCCCAGATATGTTACTCTCCCCTGATGATGACAATTGTCCACTGGATCTGCATCCCTGTTGGGACTGGCCAGGACCACATTCATGTGGCCTGGTGCATTGTGATGCAGACAGCAGCCCCCCTGCAGTGCTGTTGCTGGTACTGCCACTACGGGAGCGGCTGTGATTTGCTGCACATACACGTAGACCTCCACCTGTTGGTGTTGCTGACCTACATCCACATGGCCGCCATCCTACTCCCACCACATGCTCTACCAGAGACACCACACGGTCAAGAATTCCCACCATCTCACCCAACCATCTGTCCAGGACCTCTGCAAAATAACAGTGGGCACCTGCAAGATCATGGATGTTGTCAAGTACACCAGAATGAGTAGCTCTCTGGATCCTCAAGCTTTGTATGGTGTAGCATTCCATTCATGCCTGTGCCTCCATGATGGCCCAAAACATGCATCTGGTGACACCTGCTCTGGCACTTCTGCCAGGGGCATGATGGCCAGCAGCCCTCCTATGAGCACCCCTGTACATCTGCCTGTGTGGTACCTCAGTGGTCATCCGGCTATGGCTGCTGTGTACAGACACACTTGTCATAGTCCCCACACTGTCCTGTCCCATGCCACCACCTGCCAACTGTCCCTCATCTATGGCCACTGGTGATGGGGTATATATGTGCACTGAGACTGTGTGCGGGGATGGGGTGAATAAAAGTGGGATGTCAACTGGTGGTACAGCTTCAGCCCCTGACAACACTGCCTGTGCCTCATCATGCCTATCATCATTGTCAGATTCTGTATGCACACTAACATCAGTTAGCCTCAGAAAGGACCCTGACCCAACGTGCCACCTGTGAGGGGCAAAAAAAAATTTAATTTAAAACCTGTACATTATGGTTTACCTCTACACACTCTCACACACACACACACACACACACACACACACACACACACACACACACACACACACACACACACACACACACACACACTTACAAGTGAGGTGGCACAAAGATATTACACAGACCTCTCATTACCCAACAGTCAACATGCATGACATATGGCACTCAACAGCATGCACTGCAGCCATACTCAATTCTTGTTACCAACATTATACATCTCTGTGATGCATGCGTTGTGTTAGTAGGTGATGCCCCTTCCCCTGAAACACACTGTACCCATGTACACAGTATTGCTGTGCACCTGTACAGCACACTGGCATGTACTATGCACCATACCTCACGAGTGTACACACCATTGCTGAATGTATATATGTGTGGCAGTTATGTTTGTTCTGTTGCTCACAGCCCCTGTGTGTTTGTCTGACACATACATGGGATGATGTGAGGACTGATGTCAATAGTTGCTGCCTGACCTTTGATTTGCAGATCTCATCATCAACAGTGCATGTATGAGCAATAAAATCTGATTACTCTGACAACCTTCAAAGCTTAATGTGGATATGAGGAATGTACACACCCTTGTTGACATGCCAGCCTCTTCCATGGTATGTGATGGGGCCACAATACTGCATATGTTAATATTACACACACCTGATATGTGATATATGACCTGTGCAATCCAATGAATTATCAAACAAATGTGGTAGTGGTGCAGATGCTGAATGAGATGCATACAATATGTGGGTTGCATAAGTGTGCACACCCTTAACACAATGGTTTGTTGCAGCACCTGTTAAGTGAACTACAGCAGTCACTATTCCTGGAAGGGATATCCTAGCATGGCCCATCTTCACTTGCCATTATTTGGTCGCTCCACCCTACTAATGTCCCCTAATTTTGATGGATTGCAAGGTCTGCTTATGTGCACAGCCCTTGGAAGTCACACAGTGGCTTCACTATTGCTGTGGAGTCAGGGTTATGCCTGGCACAATTCATGACCTTTACTGTGTTCAGATACAGCCATTCTTAGCGAGCTTTGGATGCATGCTTCAGTTCACTGTTGTGTTTCAGGATGACACCCTTCCCCATCCTCAGCCTTATTGCAAATGCTTGACAACTATGGGTCACACATGAGTGTTATTTTCCAGTGTTCCACATTACGAATGTTATGTCTACCAGCCTAGTTCCTGCTAATGAACAGCAAACCTAAAGGTGTACACTGGCACCAGCAAGGTAAAAATAGGGATGGTGGCCCTGAGGTGGACTGAGGTGTTGCTTGTGCACCACATATATCTTTATGAATACTGTCTGTAGTTTCAGCCTTGGTCTCATAACACCATTACACATTGGAGCACATGCCTTTGGAGACGTGATGTTATGCATATGCTACCTGTAGAGAGCCCTGAATGATGTCTGTGGAACAACTCTTCTGTCAGATTACCCTAACCTATAGGCCAAACGTATGCAGATTCCAAGCAATTGTTGACACAGGTACTGCACAAGCAGTACTTGCTAGACATTCCTGCAAGTCCCTCGGTGTTGCTGCATGTTTCTGGGCAGCCTCCATGACCAGTTTTCAGCATGTGCTGTCATCTGTTTTGGATGGGCATCCATTTATTTTCTACATTAATGTTGTCCCATACTTCATACACACATACATGACTGTCTGCACTGTTTTCCATGGTATATGCAATGATGAGGTAAGACTACTTTTCCTACTCCCGAGTGCTACCTTTCTGATATGGGATCCATTTCATGGTCTGTAAGATGTGTTCAAGCCATGGCTGCCTCTGCTGCAGATGAGTGGGCAAATGTCATGGACATACTTCTTGGACAGCAGACCATTACTTGGTGTGACATTGAGGCCCTGTACTTGATGGAAGGTGTGTACTCAAGAAGAGTGAATGCTGTCAGTACCTTACAAGCTGCTTCCAGAATATGTTATTTGGAGTGCGTGCACACATATGCTTCCAGTGTATGTTAAGGTATGTATTCCCCATATTTGTTGTCCTAACATAGGATTCCATATTATACATTCATTGCTCATGTTAGCATTACATTACAGGTTGTAAAAGGTGTGGAATGTGGTATTTTGATTTGCCATTGTTTAGATCATGAACAGTTGCCATTGTAATAGTGGTGTATATGCTGTTGTAGCCACTGTATAAGGGTGATGCTTCAGACATATCCCTACTGTAGGCATTTTGTCCCACCATTATGTTCATCTCTGTCCACACATCTTGCACTGACAGGTAGTTAGGTATACTGCAGGACTCTTTCATACCCTTCAGATATGCCACCATGGTGACCCCTGTGATGCAGTGCAGTTAACAGCAACAATAAGTAGACATGTACAGCATACATTATGGGTAGGTGTGTTGAAGGTGTGCATGGCAAATAGCATGGCCATAACATGGCCGGTGTATTGGTAAACCTGATCCAAACAGCTCCATACTCACCAGGTACAGGCTGCTGCCCAGTTGTATACCAGAGTGACCTAAATAGTTGTGTGAGAGACATAATGTCAGTAGCCACACCTATGGCATTGGTACAGGGTGGGAGCAGCATTTCAGCACATCAACAGCCCAAACACACAATACTAGAAATTTTGCACATCTGTTCATTTCTACACTGCAGCAACAGACTATGTTATCTGACATATGCATGTAGATACTTTACAGATAAAAAGGATAAGCAACAGTAGTTTACTAATGTACTCTGGGGCCTTACCTGCATGCTCCTCTTCCATTAAGTGGGTGGAACCCACCTCCACAATGCTGTCTTCAGCTTGCTGGCTTGGCTGGATGTCGGGTGCCCCAAGGCTGGTGAGGAGCTCCTCAGCATATGTCAGTGGGGGGCAGATGGCATGACCCCAACCTGTGGCTAGCTGGTCTCTCCTAACTACTGTGGCATGATGACAGGCATGGCCGATCAGGTCCGTGCAGTGATGCCGCACCTGCTCATAATTGCAATTGTGGAGGCTGACATTGTTTACCCTGTGGATGAGCTTGTTCCACAAGGTGGTCCTCTCCTGCAGATCCTGGGCCTTGTGCCCGAAAAGGATGCATGATGGACTATGAGAAACTGTATTATAGCATCATTTTCCAGGGCTGTGTTTGCGGGCAGGTGACATTATGCCTAGAAGACATAAACAAGAAAAAAGGTCAGAGGACCTCATACAGTTGTCCACATGCACATCAATAGTGGGTATTACTTGCAAATAATCCAGACTATGCCATAACACTGTAAGCTATCATGGCTTGTACATCTTGCATTGCACTCTTGGCCCTGACCTGTCTAGTTTCCCCAATGTTGGACACTTAATGGCATAATCCACTGCACACTATTCATTTCTGTGTAGAGGGATGATAGTGGCCATCTTCCTTGTGGATGGTGTGTGGATGGTGGCATGATTGTGTTTGACTGTAGTGTGTGATGGGACTTTGAGCACATGCCTGTGTTAATGTAGGAGGCAAATTGTGATGCTCTCATGCCCCATTGAGATTTGCTGTTGTTGCCATCAGTCAGCATTATGTCCATGCTCACCAGTGATGTGGGCAGGAGTGTGGGTGATGTGCATATCCCCCTGTACTACTGTTGTGGATAGGGTGCCACTGTTTCCACCTATCCTGCCTGATGCAGGTTGCCTGTATCCATGGCATGTTTGTATTAGGTGTGCTTTACCCCCAGTACAGGTCGACTTGTATTACTGGCTCTAAGACTGTGTACATATGTGTAGACATGTTTGCAACTGGCCTTGGTGGTTTGCATATGTCTGATTTCTAGTCGTAGTCAGCCTTACAGGAGGGCACCTGTGAACCTACATGCTTGCTCAGATAGAGGTACTCTTGCTTCCAAGGTGTGGTCTGTGTTCTTGTACAGCCACTATAGCAACCTGTTATGTGCTTTGTGTCTTGGTGGTGTCAACCAAGGGGGATTTACTCTATCATTGATGGAGGATGGTTGTGCAGGTAAGGTACTGCTGATTCCATATAGCTACAGTGGATATGAAGTGTACACACCCCTGTTACAATGCATGGTACTTGTGCAATTAGAACATGAACCCACAAAAGCACATATCAACACAATCACCACCTGTGATGTGTCCTATAGCCTGCTCAATTCAATAGGGAATATAACATGTCCTGTGGAAAAATATAGGTTCATAGGTTCATAGGTGTGTAGTAGGCTAATGGCTCTGGAGCCTTTACAAACCTAGCCCATGGGATTACCCTGGTATCTTGCCACCTGACCTTGGTTCCCAGTGCCTCTGTTGAGTAATGCCATTGTAGTGAATTTCCTATTTTCCATCCACTCATCAAGATTTCACTTGAAGAGGGCCAGTGAGGTGCTCTGCTTGACATGTATGGGAAGTCTATTCCATAGCATGGGCAGTCTCTGGGTTATGAACCTATCCGTCCAGGATATGGGAAGTAATACTCAGTACAGTAAGCCAGTTGAATGTGTATGCACACCATTACACTGGTATGTTGTGTAAACACCTGCTGAGATCATTACAGCATCCATTTGTCTTGGTTTGTACTCTAACGTCATATCACATCTTCACTTGGCAATGGTTACTCAACTTCCATGTAACAGCTTTGTTTCCTTTTAAATAGAATTTTATAGGTTGTGTGTCACATTTGAGGTGAGAAACATTTTTTACATGACTTGCTATGGTCTCATTGGCATACAGCACACAGACCTGGCATTCCAGCAGGGGTGTGTACACTTTGATATCTAGTTTATATGGGTGTTGATATAGCTGTTAGTGGTAGGGCATGGACAGTGGGTCATAACACAGTTGTGCACTTCTCTGATTACTATGTGATAAGCATACATACTGTAGTACCCACATGGTAATGCAACAATCAGTAGCAGTACACATTTTATTTTGTTGTATGCAGTGACAGTGTGGGCATTGTCCCTTTACATTTCCTGTATGGAAGACATCCTTCCTGTGTGTGTGGGCAGCAGTGTTACAGACAGCAGGGAGCTATACCTCTTACAACAGGACTTCTGGGCACAGGTCAACTACATGTTTGTATAAGGTTTCAGACCTAGGGACAGTGTGTGAGTATTGCTGTTATATCCATTGAATACTGCAAGTTTTACAGGGTTTGTGTGTACATGCTAGTTTTGCATGGAATGCAGTCTGTCTGCAAAGCTATCAATTATGGGCCTATCCACATGATGGCCAGAAGATTGACTAAGTTTTGTCTGTTCCCCACACAGGTCTTGTCCCTGACATATCAGTGGCATTATCTCCATTGATTACTATCAGTACATGGCAACATCCATTTGTGTTTCTGATTTCATATTACTGAGTAAGAGTATGTTACAACCAATCCTGTAACACCAACAACTTCCACAGTGTATAACATCAATATTTCAAATATGGCCCTGTGTTTCAGCCTCTGTCCTTCATCTATATACCAGGCTTTGTCCAGATGCCATGCAGTAAGAGGTTGATAGGTAATGACTTATCATTATTTAGTACTGACATTCCTGTTATCATTCCAGTGATGCTGTGGACTCCCACACAAATTGTGGGGTAGGGTCCATATATATGAGGGCTACAGCTGGACAAAACATGTATGACCATGTACAGTCTGGAGGTCAGTGTATGGAGAACACTGTTATATGCTCTTGTAAGACATTTTATGAGGGAGGGGTATTAAATGTTTTTAACCTAGGCTGTTACAACATGTGAGGGATATCAGTAATAAGAAACATTAAGGTATATGGCTATACATTTTCATATGTTTTACCATGGGAACAGTGGTGGGCTAGAGCTTACCGTCTTGCACACAGTTCTGTTTGCCGGTGTGATAATGACATTTTAAGTAAAGCATTGTTATGTAATGGATACATTTACATTGTCACAACTGATACTTTTCTCCTAGGGGGTTGAGTACAGAGTGTAATTGGAGGCTGTTGAACTACATCTGTAATTAAGAGTTGGTTGATTCTCATCTTCAATGCAAGTGTGTTTTTCACTGTTGTACTGCTCGAAGGCTTTAGCCTAGATAGCAAAATATGTTATGCTATGCAGATTACTGTATCATATGTTTCTCTGAGAGTTGCATTCATCAGTTATGTATTTCAAACACCTATAAGAAATGGCATGAACAACTAAAATAGTACATAAACATTTATATGTATGCAAACTGAGTGTGGTGTCATATCCTTTGCATTGTGTATGAGTATATGTTTCATGCAATGCTTCTCATTTGTAGGAAAGAATCAGTTACTGGCCATTTGAAAAGGTGGCAACTGTAGGAATAATGGCTGTTTGATATGCTGTGTACTTTCTCTATATACTCTCTTCATCTATAAGTATTTCTATATTTATATATATGTGTATGTGTGTGTGTGTGTGTGTGTGTGTGTGTGTGTGTGTGTGTGTATATATATATATATATATATATATATAATATATATATTTATGCATTTATATATATGTATATATACTATATATATATATATATATATATATATATAGGAGGCACCAGACCAAGGCAGGTGAAGATAAAGTTCAGTTTTAATCCACAGACAAAGTACAAACAATGGTGAGCACTTTCGTAGCAAGAGCTACTTCATCAGACAGTTAAAATCATTACTCACTCATATTTAAAAGTTACAAACAACCAATCAGAATCAAAGTTCAATTAAGACAATACTATTAAGCTGTAAATTAACAACAATATAATAGACATACTTAAAGTGCCAAGTCTAGTCTGTAGTCCTAGAATAAACCTATAAATATATATATTTAACATATATTTAAAATTACATTTAAAATTGTTTATGTGCGCAATGGTTTATGAGTAAGTACAGGTTTAATAGAAGCTTTGTCATTTAGGCCCCTGCCTATATTAGCCTGCATCCTAATGATCCATTCAAGTTCCTTATTTTCGACCAGGTTCTTTATAGGGCCACCTCTACAACCTATTTTGACTTTCTCTACTACCATGAATTTAAATGTGTATGTTGTATCTGATGCCATCACGTGTCTTGCTAGGGCATTAGTCTCTGCCCTCCTATATATATCATAAACATGCTCCCTGATCATATTACGAAACCTCTGTGTGGTCATACCTGTATAAAATGAGCAACATACATTACAGTGAGCTAACTATACAATATTTGTAGTATTACATTTAGCTGATAGTTTAATGTAAACAGTCTTCCTCGTATCTGGGTGTTCAAAACATCCTTTCTCATCAATATATTTACAATGATTGCAGGAATTACAGGGAAAGGTTCCATGATTGTGTGTTATGGGTTCAGTATTCAACTCATGGCCATATCTAGGTCCACATAAAAGCCTCTTAACAAATTTCTTGTTTTTATATGCATATCTGGGGTTAACTCCTACCAGTGTTTTAACCTTTTCATCTGATCAGAGTATATTCCAATTTCTGGAATAAATCTCCTGTAACAGCCTAATGTTACTTGCATACGTAACTGAAATCCTCAGGGGGTTTGTGTGCGCAGTTTTTTGTTCATAAACTTGATTCGGACTGGAGAAATAAGGTTTCCTATGCTATTCCTGATGGAGTGTGTATTAGAGGTGATGGACCTAATTTCCTTTTTCTTATACCCTCTCTCATGAAATTTCCCTTCTAGTTGGTGCAGTTCCCTTACAAATTTCTCATCTTTGGCTGTTAATCTAGATGTTCTTAGTACTTGCCCTTTTATCACATTTCTGAACACATGCTGAGGATGCATACTCTGTCTATGTACATAAGTGTTTCTATAACATTCTTTACGAAAAATCTCAGTATAGAATTCACCTGTGCTTGCCCTAGTAATATTGACATCTAGAAATTCAATACATTTATTTGAACTATGAGCTGTAAACCTCAAAAAATGTGTGCTATTATTTATATCCCTCAGGAAGTGTTGTAGGGTCAATGCACCTCCTTCACATAACAGGAAGAGGTCATCTACAAACCTTTGATAAAAGATTATTTTCTCAGACCATAATCCTGTAAGAATATTTAGTGATTCCCATTTAGCCATAACCAGGTTGGCCTAGCTAATAGCACAAGAAGTGCCCATAGCCATACCACCTTTTTTGTCTGTAAATGTTATGTTCAAACATAAACACATTATTCTCCAATATGGTTTCCATCAAAAAGCAGAGGAGATCTACCATTCCAGATTCATACATTCTGTCTTCCTTTAAATACTGATGTAAAAACTCCAGACCTACCATATTAGGTATTACAGTAAAAAGAGATTGCACATCCAAGGTGACCATTAAGAAGTCCATTGTTGATGTAAAACTATTAGTGATATGCATGCAGCTCTACTAAGAATTGTTTAGCGTCTCTAAGGATAGAGTTGTGCCAATACAGGTTTCAGATGTTTTTTTACATGTATTGATAGTGGCTCTGTACACCACCCCTGTCCTGCCACTATCGGTCTCATGGGTGGATTAAGGGCATGCTTATGTATATTGGGTAATCCCTGTATCACTGGTATGATAGGATCATCCACAATGAAATAGTTGTATAGGTCCATAGTAATCTGACCACATTGCATACATTCAAACAGATCATTGCACATTCTGCAAATGTATTTCCCAATTTTAACATGGTCTATCTTTTCATACACTCCTTCATCACTTAACATACTGTACATCACATCCCTATAGAAAACATGATCC